>NC_081407.1:252404939-252704939 GCF_030272615.1 Cryptomeria japonica | reverse complement strand
TCTCCAAATACTTATATTCGATGTCTTCTCTAAAAATAGAGCTATCATTTTTATCACAAATAAAATCTAAGACCCTTAAGATCTATAATTTATCAATCCTCCTCATATCATTAATTCTCAAAAATTAATAAATATTCAGTATAATTTTTGAAAAGTTATTTAAAAAATATATATTAGATTAACAACAACCTTTTTCAAATAACATTTTCAAAAATCTAAAAAAACAAATTTAATTATAACTTTACTTAATATTCAAAACATAAAATAAAAATTAAACTATAACTGCATATCATAAGAGAGAAAAAACTCTCCTTTTACCTTAATGGGCACTATTTATATACCTCATCATCATAGCATTGCCAACATCAAGTTGCCCATTTTAGAAATGAGTAGCTTTACTGCCCCTATCTTTCTAAAAGAAAAGATAAGGGAAATAAAAGCAATGGGGGTCACACAAAGGTTCACCAGCCATATCTCCCGTTGTCCCTAATTCTTATAGCATTATTTCAATGCTTTGTATTGGGCTGGGTTTACTTTAAAATTACAAACATTCAAAACGCTTAAATCGAGGAGTTTCTTTAAGTCATGTTCAATTAATAGACAAACAATTATGTTTCTAAATTAAATTCCTTAATTCTATCTTAATTACAAAGGTTCGGAGCAATACGGTAAAAAGAAATAAAACTATTATATACGTTCAAATCACTACTACTTTTTTTAACATGTGTTCTTGCAACTGTCTCAATGTCATGGATACAAGAATTTTTTACAGTAAACCAGTGAGCCCTGGTCATAAATGTCATGGGTTCTCCAATTGATTCATTTATTGAAGGGTAGCTGTTATGTATGTTATCTCAATACCTTATTTCTTTTAAAATTGAGCTTCCTCGTTGTTAGTTTGTTAGCTCGGACGGTTGTCCTCTCCATTCTCAAGAATTAGTAAATAAATTTTTTTGGAAATGTTGTTAGAGTTGAGACAATTATTTAATTAATTAATTGATTCTTTTAGGGACTTTTAGTTACCAATTAGTTTAGGGTTGTTGGAGTCCAATTAATCTTAGCCATTGACTGAGATTAAATCATGGTCATTAGTTTTGAATGAGAGTAGTATAAAAGGGGTCAATGGGCATTTGGAGAATAGACACTTGAGAAGCATTTGCAGTGATAGTAAATGAATGTACAGTCTTAGCAAATAGTTTTGCACTAATAGCAAGGGTGCAGTGATAGCATTGGAGACAACAGGAGTGGAATTTCAGCAGGAGAAATTGGGAGAAGAATTTCCAGAGGAGAATAGTGTCGGAGCTTTGCCAGTCAGAGGCAAGCAATTTATGTATCTCTTGATTTAATGAAGTTTAATAAAATTCCTCATCTGGAGTACTGGTTTTCCCTTCCAGGTTTTTCCAAGGACAATTTGTCCAAAAATGTCGTGTTCATTGTGTTGCATATTTTCTTTCTGTGATTTTATTTGTGAAGTTGCAGTTGTGTTATTTTTCAATATTTGTTGTCAATTAATTTTTGACAATCAAATAATCCATATAAGATAGGGGATTAATAATCAGTAGTTGAAATGCAATTTTCACTTGGTATCAGAGATGATCTAAGGGTAGAAAAGGCTTAGCATAGGCACGGGAAGAAAAATCGAGGGTTTATAAAACCCAGTTCGACCTCTTCAGAATTATTATTATTACTATTATTTTATTTTTGAGATGGCCTCAGTAGGTTTAAGAGATCACGATAGATTGGATGGAGTCTCAAATTTTGGTATCTAGAAAGCCATAATTTCTTTATTGTTGGAAGAAAATGGTATCAAGGAATATGTGACTAGTGTTGTAGTTGTACCTTCAAATCCAACATAGCTCTTAACATATAACAAGGAAGATGCCAGGGCGAGGAGGTTGATTGTTGACGGTGTCAAGGATCATATTCTTTCACATATTGCAAAGTTAGATACATCGAAGAAAATGTGGGATGCCATTCTGAATCTGTACCAAAATGCTACCACTAACTGGAAGCTGATTCTCAAAGAAAATTTAAGGAATACCCAAATGAACAAGGGAGAAGACATTACAAGTTACCTCACCAGGCTTAGACTTGTCAAGGATTAGTTGGCAGCTATTGGAGATAAACCTAATGATAACGAGCTAGTACGAATAGCTCTAAATGGGTTTACTAAGCAGTGGGATGTCTTCGTTCAAGTTATTAATAGACGAGATACCTTACCGAGTTGGGATCCAATATGGAGTGACTTCACTCAGGAGGAGCTTAGACTAAGTCTTCTTAGTGGGACTAGTAGCAAAATTAAAAAAAGTGAGGTAGAACAGGAAAATGTTGCCCTAGCAAGAAAAAGGGAAAGCGAAGAAGGGGTCTAGCAAAGGATCAAATCCACAAAGTGAGAAGAAGAAGAAGGACCCGTCTAAGATCAAGTTTTACGGCTATCATGAGTTTGGCCACTATGTCAGTGATTGCCTGGAAAGGAAGAAGAATGACAAGGAAGGCAAGAAGCAAGATGACAGCTCTAGCAAGTGCAAATGAGATTTCCAATAGAATGGAGGATGAGTTTGCACTCATAACTTGTAGGGTTAGCTCAACCTCACAAAGTGTTTGGTATATAGATAGTGGGGTGTCATTTCATATGATAAGAGTTAGAGAGTACTTATCTAGTTATAAGGAGGAGGATATCAGAATCCAAATTTCTATGGGGAACATGTCCAAACTCAATCCAGTTGGGAAAGGGACTATTCAATTTGAGAGGGAAAATGGCAAGTTGATTCCCATTCATGATGTGCTGCATGTCCCAGGCTTAGGTATGAACCTAATTTTTGTATCTGTTCTTCAAGATAAAGGCTACAATGTACTCTTTAGAAGGACAGATGTATTGATCAAGCATAAGGATTGGAAATCACCCATAGCTATTGGAGTTAGGAGCGGTCAACTTTATAGGTTGCAGTTTGATATTCCTAAGGCACTCATGAGCAGCACTAATCTTAGAGATGAAGGATAGATATGGCATAGGAGGATGGGCCATATACATCATGGAGCACATAAAATTTCTTTGTGAGATAGTGATAGGTGTTCTAGAGGTGAGCACAGAGCATGCTGATGTATGTAAGGGATGTGTGTTGGGGAAGTTTGGGAAAGAAACTTTTCCAAGGAGTGACACCAGATCCAAGGGTGTTCTTGATCTAGTACTTTCATATATATATGGACCAGTGTCAATGAAGTCTCTCAGAGGATGCGAGTACTTTGTTACTTTTATTGATGATTTCTCCAAGAAGACCTGGATTAACTTCTTGAAGACCAAGGATGAGGTCTTCAATTGCTTCCAAGAGTTCAAATCTCTTGTGGATAATCCTACAGGCAAGAAGATAAAGGTTCTTCAGTTAGACAATGGAGGCGAGTACAAAGGGAAAGAGTTCCAGGAGTTTTATACCAAGGAAAGAATCAAGAGAGAGTGGATCGTTCCTTACAACCCACAATAGAATGAGGTTGTTGAGAGCAAGAATCATTCTATATCAGAGGCAACAAGGGCTATGCTACATGACCAGGACATGACATGTTACTTATGGGCATAGGCCCATGCAGTACAACAATATACATATAGAACATGGTTATGCATAAGGTACTGAGGAAGATGACACCAGAGGAATATTTCATAGGGAAGAAGCTAGATGTCAATCATTTTAGGATATTTGGAAGTTTGGTGTATTTTCACATTTTAGGGGCTACACATTCCAAGTTAGATCAGACTACAGAGAGGGGGTACTTTGTGGGGTATCGTGAAACCTCAAAGGAATATCAAATATTTATTCTAGGGACCAAGAGGATTATAGTCAGATGTGATGTCAAATTCATGGAGGACATGGTATTTAGGAGGTCTAGAGATTTGCCAATAGAGGATCATTCAACCGAATTAGGAACAACAAAGTGCAAGTACAATTACTAGAACAAGCATAGGCTCAAGTGTTGAGAGTTCGTAGAATATGGAGCAACAGATGTAGAAAATCAAAGAGATTCACCAAGAAGATATGAAGGTTGGTGTTTCATCCTCTACAGTTGGCAACAGGAACCATGAGGTTCAATAGACACATAGGGATACTAAGGAGTTTGTGGGAGCTCCTAGGATGAGCAATAGACAGCGGAGACAACCAGCCAAGTTTAATGACTATGTGGCATTAGTTAGTTAGTTAGTGGATAAATAGCCTTCTATCTATCAGGAAGAAGCGCAATAGTAGGTTTAGTGAGATGCAATGGTTGAGGAATATAGCTCAATAGTAAAAAATGATGTATGAGAGGTTGTGTCTTGACCAATAGATATAGTAGTGGTTGGATCACGTAGGACCTATAAGATCAAACACGGTTCTGGTGGTAGCACCAATATTTCAAGGAAAGGTTTGTGGCCAAGGGGTTCTCTCAAAAGAAGGAAGTAGACTATGAGGAGACATTCGCTCCAGTGGCCAGGTCTAATTCTATACGATCCATAATCTCACTTGCAACACAGATGGGATGGAAAATCCATCAAATGGATGTCAAGACGATGTTTCTAAATGGTGAATTGAAAGAGGAGGTATACATAGAACAAACAGAGGGCTTTGTAGAACATAGTAGCAAAACTCACTTATGCAGATTGAAGAGAACCTTGAATGGACTCAAGCAGGTTCCCAGAACGTGGTATGAGAACATTGATAGACACTTCCATGGAATGGGATTTTTGAAGAGTGAGGCAGATACTAAACTCTACTACTTACTGGTTGGGGGTGAGGTTTTGATTCTTGTTCTATATGTGGATGACTTGTTTGTAATTGGTTCAATGGAACTCATAGAGGAGTGCAAAAGGGACCTTGTGATAGAGTTCGAGATGAAGGATTTTGGACGTATGCACTACTTTCTAGCCATGGAGGTGTGGTAGATGGATGGAGAAATTTTCCTTGGGCAAGGGAAATAGTGCATCAAAATCTTGAGAAGGTTTAGGATGGAGAATTGCAGAGCCATGTCTACACCTATGATCACGAATTGGAAGAAGGTAGACACGTCGAGGGAGAAGGATCTAGATCCCACCTTATACAACTAGTTGATTGGTTCTCTCATGTATTTGGTCAACACTATGTTAAATATATCCTTTGTAGTAAACTCTCTTAGTCAGTTCATGGTTGAGCCAAACAGAGTGCACTGGAAAACACAAATCATGTGTTGCGGTATTTGCATGGTACAATCGAGTATGGGATTAGATATGTTCAAGGTGATGGTATCAGGTTGATAGGCTATACTAATAGAGATTGGGTAGGTAGTACAACGAACATGAAAAGCACTTCAAGGTGTTTCTTTAGCTTGGGATCACAAGTTGTCTCTTGGTACAACAAGAAGAAAAAGTTTGTGGCTCTGAGTTGTGCAGAGGTAGAATACATAGCAGCTAGCATGGCAACATGTGGCGATATGGCTTCAAAATTTGCTAGTAGCCTTGTTTGGTCAGAGGGTTGAGAATATTGTGATACACTACAAAAAGTAGAGTTGTATTAGATTATCTAAGAATCATGTGTTTCACGATAGGTCTAACCATATAGAAATTAAGTATCACTTCATCAGGGATTGTGTACATTGGGTGATTGTTCAGTTGCAATATATACCTACAGAGAAACAAGTAGTAGACATTTTGACAAAGGCATTGGGGAAGACAAAATTCATTTTCTTCAGAGATAAGTTGGGTGTCATGTAGAACACCTTCCTCGCTAAGAGGGAGTGTTAGTTTGTTAGCTCGAACAATTGTCCTCTCCATTCCCAAGAATTAGTAAATAATTGTTTTTTTTTTCTAGAAATGCTATTAGATTCCAGACAATTATTTAATTAATTAATTGACTCTTTTAGGGACTTCTAGTTACCAATTAGTTTAGGATTGTTGGAGTCTAATTAATCATAGTCGTTGATTGATATTAAATCATGGTCGTTGGATTTCAATGAGAGTGGTATAAAAGGGCTTAATGGGCATTTGGAGAACACACACTTGAGAAGAATTTGCAGTGATAGCAAATGAATTTGCAGTGATAGCAAATGAATTTGCAGTCTTAGCAAATAGTTTTGCAGTAATAGAAAGGGTGTGGTGATAGCGATGGAGACAACAAAGTGGAATTTCAATAGGGGAAATTGGGAGAATAATTTCTAGAGGAGAGCAGTGTTGGAGCTCTGCTAGTAAGAGGCAAGCAATGTATGTATCTCTTGATTTTTCGAAGTTGTATAAAATTCCTTATCTGCCGTAATAGTTTTCCCTTTGGGTTTTTTCCAGGGATAATTTGTCAAAAAATATCGTGTTCATTGTGTTGCACATTTTCTTTCTTTAATTTTGTTTGTGAAGTTGCAATTGTGTTATTTTTCAATATTTGTTGTGATTTAATATTTGATAGTCAAATAATCCATATATGATAGGGGATTAATAATCAGTAGCTGCAATAGAATTTTCACACTCATAAAATTGAGTTGAGAGAAGTGTTCGAGTCTGAATGTACATTTGAAACTAATACTATCCTTGGGTAGTAGGCCTATGATTTTAATTAACTGAATTTTTTAAGTCATTTAATTGAAATTGTGTGTTGGATGGAATCTTTGTTCTTATCTCTTTTAGATTTTAAATCCAACAATGGATTTCCTTGCTTATACATGAAAATGCAATTTGATATTCATGTGGTTACATGATTGAGGGAGTAAAATAATTGAACATTAATTTAATTTTTCATTGATTGATTCATGACAAGTGCTATAGAAGTGTGATTAGGGGTAGTTTATTTAATTATATTAATACATGCTCATCTATTTGTTATAAGAGTTGTTCATTGGGCTATTTAGCATATAGAAGTCAAATATATAGCTCTAGGGGATCAAACATTATATGTCTCATTCTTAGGTCAGTTTTCATTTGTATGTAAACTTCAAGAAGGCATACCCAAGTGGTATCCTCTTCATAGTATAGGTGTCTCCTTGGAGAAATAAGGTTTTATAGAGAATTATGAGTGTGATTTGAGGTTTCTAACATGTAATGCTTACAAGTTTGTTATCTTAGCAATTTGTTATTATAAAAAACAATATAATCCACAATGAACTCTTCCTAAATGGATATAGACTATTTTTGGACAACTATTGATTTTAAACCAAATTTAAATTTGTAATGATTTCTAAATTTATACATTACACTATAGTGAAAAGGTGTAATGTGGTTCTCATATTGGCTTATACAAATGTTTTCATTCTTATCTTTGGTATGTGACTAGATTTATCATTAGATAGGCACCAACTATGCTACTTGATAATCAATTTTTTTATTAAAAAAAATCAGTATGTCCTTCCTAGAAGTTTAGAACATAGTGAAAAGGTGTAATGTGGTTCTCATATTGGCTTATACAAATGTTTGAATTCTTCTCTTTGGTATGTGACTAGATTTTTTCATTAGATAAGCACCAACTATGCTACTTGATAATCAATTTTTTTATTAATAAAAAATCAACATGTCCTTCCTAGAAGTTTAGAGTATATTATGGCTTTCTTGCTCTCATAACCATATGTTATAAAAGGTATTAGCTTTTACACAAGCTTGAAATTGATAAACATCCAAATAATTACAAATGTGGGTTACAAATTGTGCAAATTTAAGTAAGGTTAAGGGGACCACATTAAGGGATGTAAATTCATTTGCATCTTTAGTTGCAATGCAAGTCTATTGTTATATGATTAAAGGTGGTTCCTACTCTATGAGTCTACAAGTCTATATGATGATGATGTTTAGTGACAAAACTTTAGAAACTTCATATGCATGGGGAAGGTTTATCATCAAATTAGAACCTCAAGGGTTACCCTCCCTAAGGAATTGGCCTCTTAGCTCTTATGATAGATAATATAGATAACAATTTTGATCACAAATTAACTTATGATTAAGATTTATAAATTATCAATCTTTCTCAGATGAGAAACTATTGAAAAAAATAAATATTTGAAAATTATTGTTTTTAAAATGGTTTATAAAATGTACCTTGGATTAACAATGTAACCTCTAATCTTCACCTTCGATAGTCCCATTATAAAATATTTCACACTTCGATCTCCCCCAAGTTAAATCACTTCAGCTATGGAATCTATATGAACTTCACTTTCTGGGTTTTTTCATCTTTATCCTAATTTGTTGCTAGAGCTAAATCAAACAACTATCTATCCCTTCGCCAGGGTTTAATCCTTAGGCTATATAATTTTCATCTTTCTTTAACCCCTTCAGGTGGGTCCCCTTCTAATCCCTCTAATCCTCCATTAGACCCAAATCCGATGATTGAGAACTCTAGGGCCCCTTTGGCTAAGACTACCTCAACTACTGGTAAACCTCTAAGCCCAAACTTGTCCCCACCCATTTTAACCCTAGTAGAGAGGCGAAGCAAAATCCCTCTTCTACCCCACCCCCCCAAAAAAGTGGAGGTGCTGGAATCTAGTGAAGAGGATGAGATTGAGTACTATGAATCTTCTTCTCATTCAGAATTTGAGTGGTCTCCCACCGTGTCTAAGGAGATGGCCCCCTTTCCCTCTAATCAAGAGACCTTTCACCCTAAGAAGCCCCCCATAGATACTAAGGCTACAATTTCAAAACTAGAGGAGAATATGGAGAAATGGGGAAATGGTTATCAAATGGATTATCTAACAATTCAATGTGACAATAAAAAAAATCAATAGGCTCGAAGCGTTGGTTGGGGTGGGGGTAGGAGGGGATAAATTGCTTATGGATATCAAAGATGAACGTTTTTGGGAAGTGGCAAGTGATATGGTCGGGAAGCTGGAGAAGGTGATTGGAGATTGAAAGAGCTCTCAAAGAAGGTGATGAAGAAAAACAAGAACAAAATTGTTCCAGAACTCAAAGAGAACCAGGAGCTCCTAATGGGCGAAATTGAGGAAATGGACAAACGAAGCTAGGATATGGTGGTGAAAAACTCATCTTCTCTCAAAGCTATATAGGATGAAATCGATCGGAGGAGAGCCAAATGCAAGTGACATGTTGTCTCCTTTTGTGTCGTTAGAGATCCCTATTTGCATAATTAAAGACAATATGAATTCGGATACCCCTAATTCTGCTAAAGATTCAAACAAAAAGATTTCCTTCTTTGACAAAGTTCTTAGTTTGTATAAGGATTGGCAGAAAGGCAATGCCTCCGCCCAATAGGCCATCTCTTTGTGCCTTTGGTAGCTGGTTGGTTTTGCTGATTTTGGTATGTTTTATGTTGTTGGCTCTGTCTCTATTGTATTTTGTGTTAGTGTTTTTTGTTAGTCTTTGTTTGTTGGGTCTGTTTTTTGCTAAGTGTGCCTTTCTCATGTGCCCTAGGTGATTTTTTTTGTGGTTATGTAATGCTTTGCAATGATATGGCTTATTCCTCTTTTCATAAATAAAGAAACAACCTCTTCCAATCACATAAAAAACTAAAAGCATAAAATTAAATGAAATAAATTAAATTCTTACTCCAGCTGACAAGAGTATAGAACATACATAAGCATTTCATGGGCAATAGAATTATCCCTCATCATCATAGCATGGCCGACAGCAATTTGCCTGTTTCAGAAATGGCTGGAGTGTGGCATGAATACCCACATCTCTCTAAAAGGAAAGAAAAGTAAGGGAAATAAAAGCAATGGGAGCCACAAAGGTTCAGTAGCCAAATGTCTGTAATGTTAGACATAAGTACCAATGTTCAGTGCAATACGGCAGAATAAAATGGAATTATAGCTACATAAAACTTTTAAGTGCTTTAATGAGCATGCTTTCAAATCACAATTACTTTATAGAAACACGTGTGTTCTTGCGACTGTAACAAAACGGATACAAGAATTTTTGGGAGTAAATTAATGAACCCGGTCAAATGGAAATAAGAATCACATGTACACATGATTTAAAAAACTGCAGATGGAATGGACTGTCAGCAAGTTATAATCAATGTAAATATAGCATCATTAGTCACCGAGGCATGGGAAAATACAGGCAAAAGGCACTTTTTGAATGTAGATAAAGTTTGGTCGACTGTCTGGTTTACAGGGGTGGGGGACAGGGAAGAAAATTCAAGAAATTGTTGTACGAAGTGAAAGCGGGAGAATGATTTAAAGCATTTACTTATTGTCAATCACATCAACGTGAAACTCACTGAAGTTTAATGGCATCAACGTATGCGTATTGAATTCTTCTCTTAATTACTACTATAAGAAGCAATTTTGTTCTATAGTTTTTCATTCCAAAGTTGCCTGCTTTCTCTTAATTTGGTCTAAGAGCTGTCGAATAGGGAAAACTAGCTCTGATTAACATGAAGACGAGAGGTTTCATTGTTTGCATGGCCTTCATAATGTTGTGTTCGATTGAGGTGCATGGGCATCTGCGTTCCAGATTTTACGATAAAACGTGTCCGAAGGCATTGTCGACAGTGAAAGCTGCGGTAAAACAGTTAATCGACAAGGACAATCGAAATGCTGCTGCGATGCTTCAACTTCAGTTTCACGATTGTTTCGTTCGTGTAAGATTTTTTCTTCTATCTTGTATCGTTTGGTTGCTTGGGTTCTTTTTGTTTTTGATTTGGAGGACTTGTTTGAAATGATGAAATGGGTTTACAGGGGTGTGATGGGTCTGTACTGTTGGACGACTCGCCGACAATAATAGGAGAAAAGACTGCTGCTCCCAATGCTAACAATTCTGTGAGAGGATTCGACCTTATCGACACCATCAAAGCTCAAGTGGAGGCAGTCTGCACTGGAGTTGTGTCCTGTGCAGACCTTGTCGCCCTTGCTGCTCGTGATTCTGTTGTCGCGGTAAGAAATCTTCTCTGGCGCTTTGCATATCATTATTGTTATAGATAGATAGGCCTTTTTAAATCTACGAGGCTAAAAATAGTTAGCTTGTATGGAAGAAAATAATAATAAAGGATTCATTGTTTTGATGTGTAGGTAAAGTAGGTTTGTTAATTTTTTTTTGTTGATTAATTATAATTTTAATATAAAGAACGAAAAGGAACGTACATGTTACAATTGATTTTTTTAGTTTTTTATTTAAAAATGTTTATACTTTGTACTTATTATCATAATTATAATTTCAATATAAAGAATTAACATGTTTAATTTTAAACTCTTCTTTTTAAAAACATCATATTGATTAAAATAGTTATCATTAAAAAGATTATCATATTATTATCATATTAATTAAAATGATTGTCATATTATTATATTAATTTAAATAATTATCATATCATTTATTGTATCGGACAATGATATTCCATCACGTATATAGTACAATTTCTTAAAAGAAGGGAATGTTTCATATCACTATACCGACATGTCATAGTTTGCTTACTAAGTTTCTCTATTTTAAAACACCATACTTATTAATAAGAACATATCATGATTGAATTTCTAAACTTTTGATTTAAACACCATACTTATGTACTTATTGACATAGTTAAACTATCAACATAAGTGTTTGGTTTCAAAATATTATGCGTGTGTACTTGATAACTTAATTATAATCTTGCTCTTCTATTTCAAAATATCATAACAATTGACGTAGTTTTCAATTAAACTGATTATATTATTTATTATATTTATCAATGATATTCAACCATCTATGACAATTTTATTTGCTTGAAGATAAGACCATTATTTATCGCTTTTGAGTTTAGATGATATAAGAAGATTGAGTTAGACTGCTTCCAAAATCATTATTGATAAACAAAAACTTTATAAAAAAATGATATTAGATCTTGAATGTTTTTCTATTTCACTAAGTAAACCTTTTTCTATCAACTTTTCAGATCAAACTCTGTGATCTATGATCAAGATGAAGTGAATAAGAAAAAAAGAAATGCATGAAATCTGAAATGTTTATGAAAACTGGTTTACACAGTCAAATCAAAATATACTAAACTCTTATATCTGTAAAAAAATTAATATCTTTATGTAATTATATTTATTATTTTGTAAATTCAAACATATAAATATTAAAACAAATTGTATTACTATTGAAGCTATAAAATTTGTATTTTTGGTTTGTAGCTGGGAGGACCAACATGGAGAGTGATGCTAGGGCGGAGAGACTCGACAAATGCCAGTCTAAGCACTGCTAACACACAACTGCCACCCTCTTCATCCAATCTTACTTCTTTGATTTCATTTTTTAGTGCCAAGGGTCTTTCCCCTAAAGACCTGGTTGCACTGTCAGGTAAAATAGAATCTTACATATTGAATATGAATACAATATATAGTTTTATAAGATATTATATAAAGCATTCAAATTTTAATGGTGCTTAGGTGCTCATACAATCGGTAAAGCCCAATGCAAAACGTACAGAGCTCGCATTTACAACGACACCAACATAGATCCTTCATTTGCAGCTTCAATCAAGGCGGTCTGCCCAAGTACTCGTGGCATTGGAGATTTCAATCTCTCTCGCCTAGATCTTCAAACTCCCTTTGTTTTTGATAATAGCTATTATAAAAATCTGATAGCAAAGAAAGGACTTTTTCACTCTGATCAAGAGCTATTTAATGGAGTATTTACAGATTCTCAGGTCATAACCTATTCTACCAATCAAACTCAGTTCTTCGTAGATTTTGCAAATGCCATGATGAAGATGGGAAAAATTAATCCTCTCACTGGCAGAAATGGGCAAATTCGAAAGAATTGTAGAAAACCAAATTAAATGTATTATTTTCAAGTACACATATGATTGACAATATAAACATTATGCTTTTTTAGTTGCTATTTATTTAATTAGCATTCTAATATTCAAGCATTTTTATAACATTCTACTCATTTTCATAGTTTGATGAGAATTGGAATCAAAAAATATATATATTTGTTCATTTTTAATTATGATTCGCTCAACTTAGTGTGATTATATTAAACAAGGGTTGCAAGGCAGCAAACTTCTTACCAAAGATTGGAAGAACAGTTTTGGTTTTGTTTGAATTGTAGTTAAAGAAAACATAATTCAGTGCAATGATTAGAAGAGTGTTTAATGTACATCTTTTCTAACAGCTTGAAAAAAAGTATTACTTTTGAAGTGAGAACTGAAAAAGTGACTTAGTACAGCAGAGGCGTCTAAGGATGTAAGTTAAGAGTGCAAACTAGGCGATCTTATCTAATACGACTATTCAACTTAATATCCTACAAATAAATTTAATGTAATCAGCTTCTCTATTCAAGAAAAAAAAGCTATTACTCCATTTTATCTACATATTTGATATTATTGCATTCAATGATTACAAATATCTACTCATATTTGATATTATTGCATTCAAAGATTACAAATATCTACTCAATCCTAATTAGTTCCCAAGAAGCCAACATTATTCTGCAATGGCCAATAATATACAATTAACTTGCCTCCAACAATAGTTGACTATCCACAATTATCTTAAATTAGTACCTTATATCTCTTTAATAAATTGATATGCCATACACAAATTAGTGTCTCCCCTTGACTCTTCTACAATATTGCAGCTACTTTGCTTTTCTCTAGCCCTCCCCTGCCAAGCGTGTCTTTATGGGCTTTAGCTTCAATCCTAAACTCTCCAGTGAAGCCTTTGTAGACCTATACATTTCTGTTGTAAAACCGGACATTACTGCAAAAACAGTCACAATATCAATTTCAATTTCAATTCCACTACTAGTTGTGGGTCAGGTGAAGAAGGCAAATATTACCTTTTCAAATGACTCCGTTAAATTCTATAGTGATTTCCAAAGCGATGCATTAATATTTATATAAGTATCGTTTATTTCATTAGCAGCATTGTTAACCAAGGAACCTAGAGAATCTTTAATGCTAAAAATAAGTTCAATAGTTTTTTGGGCCTTTCCAACTGAGAAACTGCTATATTCTTTGATTCTAAAAATGATTCTAATGATTTCGGAACTGAGTGTGAAAGAGTTTACAGTTGGTCCAGTAGAAGGTAGTGAATCAATTGAAACTACAGGATCCACTTCGAGCTCCTTCACTACGGATGGAATATTTAGTACATAATCTCCATTAGAAATTGTGTTATCTAACATATTAGGTGTTGGTTCAATAGAAGGATGGAAGCATTCTAGAAATGGTGTATTACTAGGCTTTCTTCTATCGTCTCTCTAGGCCTGAGATTGAAAAAAAAAATCGACTTCACTTGACTAGTAAAGAAAAAATGAAAATGACAAAGCACCGAAAGAACATGTGGGCTTTAGAAACAAATCTTTATTGAGACATTATAGTTGTAGGTACTGTAGAATTTTGAACCTGGCCTATCCTCTCTAAACCAGCTGATTAGCAAACAATAACAGCAAAAGAAGAAATTGCAAAAAGAAATCACAATTCAGAATAAAAAATAAAGTGCCTAGTTTTATTTTTGGAATTGCACACACCAATATCTTTATTGAAGCTTAATTAAAAAATTACATAGAGGCTGTCTATATAAAGAATTTGCAGCCTAAAAGAATTAATAATAACTGCAGTTCTAAATATATTCCTAGTATTGCATGGAAAGCTATTAAGGCTCTCAAACTGAAAAAAGCAAACTACTCCCTAAATTAAGAATACAGTAAGTGCATGCACAACATGCTTTATTTACTAAAAGCCAAACTCATGCAAAAAAGCAAAACTAAAAATAGTCCTAAGGATTCATGCATGCTGGAGTACATGCTTTATTTGCATGAATAAACAAAAAACTATTAACTAAACTAATCTAGCTGCATGCTAGAGCAGCATCAATTATCAACATACTCCCCCTTGATGCTGAGAGGGCTGACAATCTTATCTCGTAGTACTATAAACTGAGCTTTTGCAACCACTTTGGTGAATATATCTGCTAGCTGATCCTGGGTGTTGATGTGCTTCAATTCGACATCCTTCTTCTGCACCAAATCTCGTATGAAGTGATATTTCAAATCAAAATGCTTTGTTCTGCTGTGATGAACCGGAATCTTGGCTAACTTGATGGCACTCACATTGTCACAATAAATTGTTGTAGGCTAAATTTGTTTTTCTCCAATTTCTTCCAAAACTTTTTTGAGCCAAAGAGCTTGTGTACCTGCTGGGGTAATTGCAACATACTTTGCTTCTGTAGATGAGAGGGCAACAATACTTTTCTTTTTTGAGCTCCAGGTAATCAAACCAGAACCAAAAGAAAAACAATTTCTAGATGTAGATTTACGGTCATCCATACTACCTCCCCAATCTGAATCACTAAAGCCTACTAGATTGAACTTTTCAGAAGAGTAGTAATGAATACCAAAACTTAAATTCCCTTTCACATACCTCAAAATCCTCTTGACTGCCTTCATATGTATTTCAGTTGGATTTGTCATATACCTTGAAACAAGTGAAACTGAATAGGCAATATCAGGCCTTGTGTGGATTAGAAACATCAAGCTCCCCACAATACTTTTGTAAGCTATCTCATCAACTAAATCAGCACCGTCATCTCTACATAACAAATCTCCATGGGCACTTGGAGTGGAGGAAGGGTTACAATCAGTCAAATTAAATTTCTTCAGCATATCCTGTGCATACTTTGTTTGACAAATGAAAATCTCATCCTTACTTTGATAAACCTCCATTACTAGAAAATATTTCATTAGACCAAGATCTTTCATCTCAAATTCTTTCATCATAGCAGCTTTGAATTCATCTTTCATCTTAGAACTACTACCCATATAAAAAAGATCATCAACATACAAACTTATGATGAGAATATCAGTACCTTCTTGTTTGTAGTTAAGGGTAGGATCACTCTTACTTCTCTGGAAGCCATTCTCCTCAAAACTATCCATCAATCCTGGCATACCACACTCTTGGTGCTTGCTTGAGGCCATACAAAGCCTTCTTCAACTTGTAGACATAATTATCTTTTCCTTCCACTTCAAAACCTTGTGGCTACTCCACATATACTTCCTCTTCTAAGTACCCATTCAAGAAGGCACTTTTCACGTCCATATGATGTATGCTCCACTTCTTCTAAGCTGCTAATGAAATCAGCATTCTTATGGTCTCTTATCTTGCTACTGGTGCAAATTTCTCTTCATAGTCAATTCCATACTTCTGTGTGAAGCCTTTAGCAACTAATCTTACCTTGTGTCTTTCAACACTCCCATCACTATTAAATTTGGTCTTGTAGACCCATTTGGTGCCAATCCTTTTTTTGTCATGTGGAAGTTCTGTTAACTCCCAAGTGTCATTCCTATGAATGGAATCCATCTCTTCTTCCATGGCTTTTACCAAAACCTCATTAGTACATGCATCTTCAAAACATGATGGTTCAAAGTCAGCCTTGGCTAATAAAGCAAAATTCACTATCTCACCTACTGCGTTTTCTTCATGTACTTGATTTCCACTCCTTTGGTAGATATCACTCAATCTCCTTACTTTCCTTGTAGAACTTGGAGAAGAAGCTGGACTTGAACTTGGTACTAAAGAACTTGATGAAGGATTGCTTGGTGGAGTTAAACCACTGGATATAGAAACATTAGTTGGCTGCTCATGATCAATATCAACAATTATATCATCATTCAAAATAGATTTTGGCTTGTCAACATGGCCTTTTTGATGACCATAAACTCCCCTTTCATCAAAAATCACATCTCTTGAGACAATAAGCTTCTTAGTGAGGGGATTATACAATCTATAAGCCTTGCTTTTCTCACTATATCCAATAAAAATACATGACTCACTCTTTGCATCTAACTTCTATCTATTTTTATCAAGTACATGCACATAAGACAAACAACCAAAAACTTTGAAATGATTAACATTAGGCTTTTTACCATACCAAGCTTCATAAGGAGTCATCTTTTCTAGTGTACTAGTGGGGCTACGGTTGAGGATGTATACCGCTGTAGCAACTGCATCTCCTCAATAAGAATTGCTCAATCCCTTGGTTTGTAACATGCACCTTGCCATTTCAACCATAGTACGATTCTTCCTTTTAGCTACTCCATTTTGTTGAGGTGTGTATGCAGTAGTAAGTTGCCTCTTGATGCCATTAAAATCACAATAACTTTGGAAAGCCTTTAAGCAAAACTCTCCTCCACGATCAGTCCTTAAACATTTGATATTGCACCCTTTCTCATTTTCCACAAGGGCTTTAAACTTCTTGAATGTATCCAAGGCTTCATCTTTGGCCTTCAAAAAATATACCCAACAATTTCATGAGTAATCATCAATAAAAGTGATGAAATATGATGACTTACCCAAACTCTTAGTCTGCATAGGGCCACATATATCTGAATGAACAAGTTGAAGTGGGTGATGAGCCCTCCATGCATTTCCCTTTGGAAACTTTTCTCTTACATGCTTTCCTTTAGCACAACCTTCACAAACCTCCTTGTGTTCCTCAACCTTGGGCAAACTATAAACTAATGCATGTGAGGTTAGAAACTTCAAACTATGAAAATTTAAATGCCCATACCTGAGATACCATAACCAACTTGAATCCTCATAAGCCATATTTGCCAAATTGTTGTTATGTTCACCAAACCTCAAGGGGAACATCCTATTTCTTGTCATAGGAACAACAATGATCACCCTATTACCCTTATTCTTATCATAGATAGTACATGTCTTATTCTCAAAGACTACTTTACGATTTTTCTCACATAGCTGCCCAACACTTAACAAATTGTGCTTCAATTGTGGAGTATAATAAATATCATGAATACTCTTTATACCTTCTTTTGTTTGGACCTCCATAGCTCCTTTGGCAGCAACCTCCAATGATTTATCATCACCAAGCTGGATCTTGGATTTGAAACTTCCATCCTTTGTTGAGAACAACTTTTCATTCCCTGTCATATGGGTAGAGCATCCAGAATCTAGGTACCAAACATCTTTACTAGTATTTTCACCCTTGGCATAAGATAAAAATAAGTGATCAGGAGGATTGTCACTACTTTCTTGGGCATAGTTAGCACTTTTACCTTCTTTCAATCTGCATTCTCTTTCAAAGTGGCCATACCTATTACAATGGTAACATTGAACATTTCTCTTATCAAATCTACCTCTACCTCTTCCTTTGAAACCACCACTTCCTCTTGAGCCACCTCTTCCTCTACTTCTTGAAGAATTTTGGCTTTGCCCTTTACCTTGGCCTTGATTGATTTTGGCACTACTGCTACTTGCATCTTCATTTTTTGTGATTAGCAATTTAGAGGAAAATACTTTCTCTACGCCTTCAAAAGAATCTTTCAATCTTTCTTCATGAGACATCAGGGATCCAACCAGTTGATCAAACTATATTTTTGTCAAATATTTTCTTTCTTCTATGATTATTGCTACATGATTCCATCTAGGTGTCAAAGATCTCAACACCTTTTTTATCAAAACTTTATTGCTTACAATTTCCCCAAGTGTAGCCATTTTATTGACCACATCTTTGACTCTGACATAATAATCACTTATACTTTCGGCTTCTTGCATCTTCAAATTCTCAAACTGTCACTTCAATGTCTGAAGCTTGACCACTTTAACTTGATCACTACCCTGGTAAGCTTCTTGTAGAGTCTTCCAGGCATCTTTGGCAGTTGTTGCTCTTGATATTCTTGGAAATAAGCTCTTATCAAGAGCTATCTGAATGTGAAACAAATCTTGAGCATTCTTTTTTCTTGCTTCCTTTCTATCTATTTTGTCATTGGCTGTAAGGGCATTCCAATCAGCTAGCTCTTCATAACCTGATTCAATAATCTCCCAGAAATCTTTTCCAATCAAAAAGGTCAGCATCTTAATGCACCAATAATCATAATCATTCCCATCAAATTCTAGAACAGGCATATGGTTAGAATTCGACATGATTAACTTCGACGAAATTCCAACAATAAAACTTTAACCCATAACAGTTTTACCTGCTCTGATACCACTTGTAGAATTTTGAACCTGGCCTATCCTCTCTAAACCAGCTGATTAGCAAACACTAACAGGAAAAGAAGAAATTGCAAAAAGAAATCACAATTCAAAATAAAAAACAAAGTGCCTTATTTTTTTTGGAATTGCACACATCAATATCTTTATTGAAGCTTAATTGAAAAATTACATAGAGCCTGTATATATAAAGAATTTGCAGCCTAAAAGAATTAATAATAACTGCAGTTCTAAATATATTCCTAGTATTGCATGGAAAGCTACTAAGGCTCTCAAACTAAAAAAAATAAACTACTCCCTAAATTAAGAATACAATAAGTGCATGCACAGTATGCTTTATTTACTAAAAAACAAACTCATGCAAAAAAGCAAAACTAAAAATAGTCCTAAGGATTCATGCATGTTGGAGTACATGCTTTATTTGCATGAATAAACAAAAAACTATTAACTAAACTAATCTAGCTACATGCTAGAGCAGCATTAGTTATCAACAGGTATGACATTCCTACAAATGCACATTTCTTGGGCATGACAGATGGAACATTTGTCTTATTTGTTCTACATGTTCTATGCATGCAGGTACTCAACATACACATGTTTATGCTTTGCTATCCAAAAATGTTTATCCTTTGCTTTCCAAGTATGCAAAAGAAAATTAGACAAATAAAATCATTTTTTTTTTCTTTATTTTGTATTAAAATTTGTCAAAAAAAAAAAAAAAAACCAATAGAAAAGAAACTACACTTGTTAAATCAAAATAATTTGGAAAAAGCCTACCAGACAAATTGTTACCACTGACTCTAATAGTTAATGGGAAAACAAAAACTAGAGAAAATTTAGGCAAGAATATCTTATGGAAATAATGCATTCCATTTTAAATAGACTAATACTCATAATGGTCCCAAATCTCACTTTTTTGCCTGTCATTTTAGTGTTAAATTTGATTATCAACACAAACAACTCAGATAAATCTAAAAAGGTTGTATGATATAAAGCATCAAGAGAGAAAATTTAGGGAAAAATGAATTATTTTTTGTATATCATTTTTATATGATTACTACACTTCTATTGGTTGAATTCCTTTGGTATCTTAGTTGAAATTGCATGACAAGTTTTATTTGTTTGAATTGGTGTTATCTCCCCTCACATTATCTTGCAAAGACCTTGACTTTGTTGAAGTTAATTTATGTATGTCTTGAAAGCTTGAAAAGAAAAGAAGACAAATTGCTTTGTTGTATTTTCTTACTTGTATCATTTGATTAATGTCTCACATAATTCACTAATATATTTTGTACTACTCACACTGCAAAAGTAGACCTTTGTTTTTGTTTATTATCTTTGTTCTATGTTAGAGTTGTTGAAGTTACAAACTTTAGGATCACCAACAAAATCAAAGATTTCTTCCACAAGAGATTATCCAAAATAATGAGCTTGCCTGAATATTGAGAGATGAGATGTGTTACAATTGTACAACCACCTTGATCATATAGGCTAGGTGTGATGTAGAATGAGAAACTACCCTTGATACACACATTAAATGCCTAATGCAAATAATAAATGCCTAGGAAACTAAAAGTAAATGGGGTGAACGTGGCCCCATTACAACTAACTTCTAGAATGCCACATAGGGCCTAAGTTAACATGTGAATAGGTTCCCACTAATAACTAGTTAGGTACATTGCCTTATTCACACTACACCAACCCCTTAAGTACAACATAGAGATGAAGTTCTTATAAAAATGATTCAACATGCAAGGATGAAAGATGAATCTTGACTACTAAGTAATGTTAGATATCCATATACAAATGATCTCTCACAAACTGTGAAAGAAGAAAAAGCACTTCAGAAAAATCCCCTCACTAAAAGAGAGAATATAAATGAATGTCATATACAAGTGATAGAATGAGTGATGTATGGAGGTCTCATCAATAATCCCAAGAGATACATTCATCATGAAGATACAATACAAAATTACCTCCAAAGGAGAGAAAAAGGAGACTAAATAGCGCCCCATAAGAAGGATTCTTGAAGCCAATAAAGAAAGTCTTAAGACAAAAGAGAATACAATTTCAAAAAACCACATGTATCCTCTTAGGATGAAAGAAGTCCACTAGCAGATAAAGAAGCCACTCCAAGTGCATTTGAATGAAGGAGGTGAGAAGTCTCAATAGATGAATCTCTGAAAACTAATCAAGTGCCTCTAAAGATGTCTCAACAAAATTAGGAGTAACCCCCATTCAAGAATGAAGACATTTAGGATATGGATACTCAAGAAAAATCTCCAAAGGAGATGAACCGTCAAGGAGGAAAGAAACCCCTTTAAAGAAGTAATCCAAATTTATAAAAGAGGAATAACATAACAAATATACAATACCTATCATAAAACCAACATAGAAAGATAAATATGGAAAACAAAAACATATCTTTTTCAACAAAATATCTAAAAACCATGTCACCCTTGAAGTTTGAAGAAGACAGAGGTGGTGAATCTCGAACAATGTGGTTCACAAAACCGATATCATTACTACCCACACTAGTTCTAAAGGAGAAGCCACTAGTGAACTCTCATCATTAGGAACAAAATGGGAGAAGGAATACACATAAATTTCATGATTAGCAATACACATGGCAACAAGTTTCAAGTGCTATTCAAATCATGAATGAATACTAAGCTAGGAGTAAACTCTAGATATAAATTCCACCTTGAACAATTTGATAAACTAAAATGAGATTATGAGTAATATATGGTATGAAAAGAAAATTATCAAACCTTCAAATTTCATATAAAGATCCCATTTAGATATAAAAACAAGACAACCACTTATTGCAATCAATATCTTCGTTATCCATGAGAACCCAAGATCTTGAAGATGGTTAAGTGAATATGTAATATATGGTGTGAAACACCAAAATCAGGAATCCATCCAATAGATCTAGGAACATGACTTGTAATAATTGTGTGATCTTTCATTTTATTATCCTCATATACCCATGTACTTTTTCTATAATCATATACCCATATACTTCTACTTTTATCCCCATATACTCTTGTAATTCTTTAATTTTATTGTGTGACATTTCAAAATATACCCATGTACTGCTATAATCATTAATATACAAAACATAATATGTGTATTTTTTAATTGAAGGAACATCTAAAGAACTAAACACAATAGAATGAATAAGATCCAACATACGACAAGATTTATGAGAACTCGAGTAAAATTGAATGCAATTTTTTTTCATAAATGTGATGCTCACAGAAATAAAAAACAAGATTACAATTATTCAAACCTTCAACAAGGTTTTTATTTTTCAAGGTCCTTATGTTGAATCATTTGTTGAATGCAAGTTCTAGAGGGTATATATATGGTATTATGTAATCATTTGTAGGGTAGTAGATTAGAATGAGATTCTAGATTCATGATTAGAGATTTGTATGACTCTGAGAGTTTTAGATGGATTGTAATATGGCATGTTAGTCTTCACATAACCGGTTGATTACCGGATGTTCTATGATGACTGTATGATGATAACCGATTGTTTATTGGAGGTTCTAAGACAATAATATGATCTAATTTTGTGATCTTCCAATGTTTAATTGTTGCTTCCATTGTGTTACTCTTGCTACATGATCTAGTATGTTCTCTTTGAGGACTCACTAGATTATGGTTGGACCAACTACACACCTTCGCACAAATTCTCACATCAATCATTAGTTAGATTTATCTTTTCAATCTCGCATATCTTTCATACCTCATTCATTATGATCATCCTTTACTTATATTGTCCTCCTGACTACATAACCTTCCAAGCCGGCCAAACATAATTTGAAATAGGTCTGTAGTAAACATTCCCATGGTGGAAAAGGAATGAGAAGTGGACCACACCACAACCACTTCACAGATAGATCAGCACGTTACATCCATAACAAATACTAGAGCCAAAACAATACTCATACACTACACAAATGTTGTTACACAGTATCCAATTCTGGATAGGACTAGACCCAAAATAACACTTCTCAACATAGAAAAATAAGAATGAAACTAAGATAAACATGAATCCAAGAAATAAACACCATATCTAGAAAACATAGAAATCCGAGTCACACCCAACACTATCAATTACTAGTCAGCACTCAACATCATCCAGAGCACAACTTCTAGAGCAACAAACAATTTGAGAGACATATTCCTGATCACTAACTCAAAAAACCACATATTAACATCAATGACAACCATGACAATCATATCAACACCATCAGAATCACATTTGCAACAATCTCCCCCTTTGTCATTGATGGAAACATTCATCAACAACAAACAAAAAACTCTCTCTGCATCATCATTTTTCCACAACTTCTCCACCTTTGACATCAAGGACAAAGATGGTCATATCTCCCCCTATGAAACTTACTCTTCTCCCCTTAAGAGGAGTCCTCCAAGCATTAGTCCAGACAAGAATGAGCATGCAATTTACTGGACCATTATACATCCAAATGCACATTAGTTCAAACTAGGAGGGGGTAGTACCCCTAACTTCTATTGGAGATACTCAAAAATATCTTTACATAATGCCTTTGTGAAGATGTCTGTAATATGCTCTTTCATAGGTATATACTCAAGCCTTACTTCATTATCCAACACCTTTTCCCTTGAGAAGTGATACAAGATAGATATATCATTTATTCTAGAATGATGTACCAGATTCTTAGAAATATTTATTACACTGGTGTTATCACACATAATTGAAAATGGGTTCATCAAACAATACACCAATATCCTTCAAAGTCTATTTCATCCAAAGTACCTGTGTGTAGCATGAAGGTGATAAAATATTTTCAGCTTTGGTAGTGGATAGAGACACAAAATCCTTCTTCTTACCTAACCAAGCAACTAACCGAGAGCCAAGGAAAAATGATCCCCCACTTGTACTTTTTTTGTCATCAACACTTCCTACCCAATCTACATTTATAGAGGCTATCAAATAAAATCTAAATCTATCGGATCCCATAACCCAAACTCTTTTGTTCCCTTCAAATATCTAAAAATTCTTTTTACTGCAACAACATGTGATTCTTTTTGGGTCTTGTTGAAATCTAGCTATTAAACAAACAACATACATGATATCCAATTTGGTTGTAGTTAGATATAGCAGTCCTCCAATCATTGATTTGTATTTACTTTCATTAGCCTTAGGAGATTTATCTTCTTTTGTTAACTTGCATCCAGTGGTCATAGGTGTACACACCATTTTAGAATTCTCCAACCCAAACTTATTCAATGATTCTTTGACATATTTAGACTAAGAAATGAAAATTACTTTTCTATTTTGATTCACTTACAATCCAAGAAAGAAATTTAACTCACCAATCATGGACATCTCAAATTCCTTCTACATCTCACCAGCAAAACTTCAACACATACCATCATTTCCTCTAAATATTATGTCATCAACATACACTACAACAATTAAGATTTAACCTGAGTCAACATTGAAATAGATATTACTATTAGCAGATCCTTTTTGAAAACCTTGACCAATCAAATACTTGTCTAGCCTTCCATACCAAGATCTAGGAGCTTGTTTCAATCCATACAACTCATTCTGCAACCTACAAACAATATCTAGATCATCTCTTGACTTAAATCCTTCTGGTTATTCAATATAAACTTCTTCTTTCAGTTCTCCATTCAAAAATGCTAATTTTACATCCATTTGATAAACTTTGAAATCCTTACAAGCTGCAAAGTCCAAGACCATCTTAAGAGATTCCATCCGAGCAACTGGAGTAAATATTTCCTCAAATTCAATGCCTTCAACCTTGAGTGTAACCCTTGCAAACAAACCTTTCTTTGTTTCTCACAACCTTTCATCTTCATCTAGCTTATTCCAGAATACCCACTTTGTTCTGATTACATTTTTATCTGTCAGTCTATGTACAAGTTCCCATGTCTGATTTTTCTCAATCTAGTCTAGTTCTTCTCGCATTTCCTTCTTCCAATTTCGATCATTACAAGCTTCTTCTACTAATTTTGATTTAGTCTCAGAAAGTAAACATAATAGAACTTGTTCTTGAGTCTCCTTACTTCTTGTGATAATTCCTTTCTTCTTGTTTCCAATAATTTTATCCTTGGAGTGATTCCTTTGTACATACCTTGAGGTTTTTGTTATAGTTGTCTGAGCATCCTAAGTTTCATTTTCCTTTTCTTCTTTATTTTCTTCTTCCCTTCTTCTGTCAAAGGACTCATCTAATTCATATCTTGCTAATTTATTAGAGTCTTTAGAAATGTCTTCATCAACCTTCACATTTGCACTTTCAACTTGTTTAGTCTTGTATTGTAACACCAATTTTTATTTCTCCTTGTAGAGTATCCTAGGAATATGCCTTCATTTTCTATACTATCAAATTTTCCAAGATTATCCTCATCTCTTCGGATATAACATTTGCTTCCAGACACCTTGAAATACTTCATTGTTAGAATCCTTCCATGCCAGAGTTCATATGAGGTCTTCCCATATCTTTTCTGAAATAAAATTCTATGAAGGGTGTATATTGTTGTGTGTATAACTTCTCTCCAATAAACCTCTGGTAGTCCTACTCTTTTGAATATCATTCTAGTTTCCTCTTGTATAGTTCTATTCATTCTTTTCACTACTCTATTCTGCTATGGTGTCCTAGGGATGAATAATTGTCTTCTAATTCTATGTGTTCTCACAGAAATTGTTAAAATTAACAGAAATAAATTCTCCTCCTCCATTAGATCTCAAACACTTAATTCTTCTATCAATTTCATTCTCAACTCTTGCCTTGATTATTTTGAATTTTTATAATGCTTTTGAATTCTCTTTTAAAAATGCAACCCATGTCATTCTAGAATGATCATTAATTAAGAGCATCAAAATATCTCTCACCTTGTATAATCCTTGTTCTGGTAGGACCACATAAGTCTGTGTGAACCAAGTCCAACAGTCCAATAGAAGATTTTTCCTTTCTTTTAAATGTTCCTTTTGTCGGGTTTCCCCTTTTGACATTCTTTACAAATATTGTTATTTAGCTTGGTTAGCCTTGGTAAATCTCTTAATGCACTAGTTGAACTAATATCTTCACCAAATTGTAAAAGTTAACATCACACCTCCGTCTATGCCAAAGACATCTATCATTGAACCAAGATAAAAAATAGTGTCATGTAGCTCCTTCTATGAAATACATGTTTCCATTTTTCCTTTTCCTACTGCAATAACAGTTTCAGATCTCTTCTGGATCTCACAACCACCATCCTGATACACAACATTGTAGCCATTTTCATACATCTATCCAACACTTGGCATATTATAATGAAAACTCCTCACATAGTAAACATTGTTAGTATTATGTTTTCCATCAAAGGTAATAGATACAATTCCCACAATTTGTGTTGGTTGATCATCTTTGAACCTAATAGAACCTCCATCATATTTCTCAAGTTTTATAAACTTACTCTTATCATCGATTGTATGATTTGAACATTCAATATCAATTAGCCATTCATTTCTATCTCTTTTAGCATGTGAAATAGTAGCAACATTTTTAACAGTCTCCAGAGATAATATGTTAGAAACATCAGACTTAGGTACATCTTTTTCTATATAAAATAGTCACCTTCTTCATAGTTTCATTCATCATCTGAAATGCCAACATCATCTTTAACATAATAGGCTTTCTTATTAAAATTTTCTTTACCTTCTCTAAATTTTTGTCTTGTTGTAGGGAAGTGACCAATATTTCCACATCTAAAACATTTAAGAGGTAACATACCTTTATATTTGCTAGCGCCTTTCTTCAGCTTCCTCACAAAATTTTCTTCCATCTCATTCGGGTCTTCCTGAGTAGCTTTAAATATTGTCTTAGATTTAGCTTTGTCTTTTTCAAAATTCCTTATCTCAAATGTGGTCAGAGTGTCATATAGTTGTTCCCTAGTGAACTTTGTTGGATCATAGACTTCTTCAATAGAAGAGATCTTATCATTTTATCTTTCCGATAGGGTCATCAAGATCTTCTCCATTATGTCTTCATCATTTAAGGTGCTACCAAGTTCTCTGATTTCATTTATTGCACTATCAACCCTCTGAAAATAACTTGTTATATCCTCTCCTTCCATTCTCAAGTTCTCATATCTATGCTTAGTAGCCAGCTTCTTTGATAGTTTAACTCTATCATTTTCTTCATAGATTTCCCTTAACTTTTTTTAAACTTCATAAGCAGTATTTAATGAAATAACCTCTGTTAATTTTGTTTTTTATAAAGCACTAAAGATGGCATACCTTTCTTTTTCATTCTCTTCAAAGCCTAAATTTCATATGGAGTAGTAAGACCATTTGTTGGCAATACATACTTAGTCTCCACCACTTTCCAAGTATTATAACCCAAGGAGATGAGGTAACCTCTCATCTTCACTTTATAGAAGCCATAGATGGATCCCTCAAAAACGAAGGACACTAACCTACCTAATGTGTATTTGAAAGAGGTTGTGCATACTTATGTTTATATTCTTAATAGGGTCAAATAAGAGTGAATCACCAAGGACCCCTTATGAGCTATGGAATGAAAGATCCCCTACAACCAAGTATTTTAGAATCTTTGGGAGCAAGTGCTAGATAAGGAGAGATTAAGATGATCTAGGGAATTTTGATACAATATCACATGAAGGTATATTTTTGGGATATTCTACAAGGAGTAAGGCTTAATGGTGTTATAACAAGAGTCTCTACAAGATTGTGGAGAGTGAAAATGTCAAAATTATTGAAGAATGGAATAAGACTGAGACTATACCTAAATTTGACACTAAGATAGAAGTTGAATTGGTTGTTGCAGAAGAGAAGGTTGCTCTAAAAGAGAAAGAATAGACAAGTGTCAAAGAAATGGAACTTCAATAGACTCCTAAGGCACAAACAAATTATGTGAGGAAGAATCATTCAAAGGAATAGATTATTGGAGACCAAAATAAATGTGTTCAGAAAAGAAGAAGACTTGTAGAAACTAGCGACAAGAAAACTATTTTTTCTTATCCTGGGTGGAATCAAAGGCATTGGTGAAAGCTAGTCATGATGAAATTTGTATTAAGAAAATGGAAGAAGAGTTGAATTAGATAAAGAAGAATCAAACATGGGATCCAATACCTAGAATAGTGGATAAGAATGTGATAGGAACCAAGTGGGTGTTCTAATACATGTTGAATGAAGATAGAAAGGTTACAAGGAACAAGGAAAGATTGGTGTGTAAGGTTTATTCACAAGTTGAAGGTATATACTTTGAGGAGAATTAAATTTTGTGGTTGCAAGAATGAAATATATAATGATAATTCTTGCATTTACTTCTTACAAGAAATTTAAAGTATATCAGATAGATGTCAAGTCAGCTTTTTTGAATGGAGAACTTGAGGAAGAAGTATACATTGAACAACCAGATGGATTCAAGCTATTAGAAGATTTGGATATGATTTGTAGACTGAAGAAGGCACCTTGTGAACTTAAGAAAGGTCTTACAACTTTGTACTCAAGGTTGGATAGGTATTTATTGTAATAGAACTTTAAGAAAGGTACTACAGATAGTAATCTTTATCTCAAAGATGAAGGTGATAAATTGTTGATTAGTTGTGTATGTTGTTGTTTTAATATTTAAAGGAGATGATGATGTATGTAGAAATTCACTAGTACATTCGAGGCTAATTTCTGATGGTATATTGTCAAAATTTTGACTGCTTTTCATCGGATTGCCGATAAATGAAGCCATCAAAAACTCATCGTCGGACTTCCTGACGATGCCATTTAATGTCAAAATTCTAACGACATCGTGAGCTCTTTCGACGATGGCCATGATCGCTCCTTTGGTCAAAAATGTCATCAAAATTATGATGCTCCCCAATGAATATGCATTGATGACCGTCCAACAAGGAAGTGTTGTCAGACATACAACATCTTCGTCGGATGTTTCTTTAGTTGGTGTCGGAATTCCGATGGATACCAAAAAATTTGCACCAACGAGAATTTTGTTGGTCCGACAGTTGGTCCGTCGATGCAAAGTTTAGTTGGCATCAGAATTCGAATGGCTATTTGTTTTAAAAAAAAATAAAAATTGATTATTCCATACTATGACTGCAGCAAGGTAAGGCAAGTGGTGTCAGCTGGGTGTTTACTTAATGAAGTTTGACTTACTGGAGTGGAGGTGTTTTCCACAGTCTAGATCCTCCCGAATAATAGTGTATCAAGCTAGAGGACGGGTGTTGTCTACAGTCTATTTCAGGTGGTGTCCTCATCGATCTATGCATACCTTTGCTGGGGCAGCTAGGAGTGCTATTCAAATATATATATATATATATATATATATATATATATATATATATATATATATATATATATATATATATATATATATATATATATATATATATGGTTACTAACTATTTCTATACATACACCATCTCTCCAAAGTATATCCAGGAGTGGTTCTCCTTATCTAGACATAAAGCACACCTCATTGATATGTACAGTGAATGGTATTCTATCCCCATCAGCTACCAATAGGGGGCATAGGTTTCAAGCTAATATGAGGGGCACTGGTTTCAAGCTAATATGAGGGGCACTAGTTTCAAGCTAATATGAGGGGCACTGGCTTCAAGATAATATGAGGCTCACCATGGTTGAGATGGTCCAACTCCTAAGAGGATTGTATGAACCACTGAGTATTGGTAAACCTATTAAAAATGGGATCAAAGGAAGCAGCTCTTGTGCTGATAGGGAATTAGCTAACCCAAATACAAGAGCCTTTAAAGCCAATTTTCTAGAAAAGGAAGGGACAACACTAATGGAAGAAGAGAAACCCAATCAGGGAGATGAAATGACAAGACTTCATGATATATACAATGCCCTAAGTGCTAGCATATGAAGAGACACTTCCTTTATAAAATAGTATGAGATGAAGACAAGGAATCGGCATAGGAGGAGAAGATGTGATGAGCAGCCCCAAAAGGACATTCAACACTGCTTTGGAAAGATCACCATTCCCACCTTTACTGTATCTGATAGCTCTTCATCAAGCGCTTGGTTGCAAAAAATGGATGCATGTTTCCTTTTGAATCCTAAGTTTGAAGAAGAGGCCATCAAGTTTGCCAACTTTCATCTTGAGGGGATGACTCACAAATGGTGGTATCATGGCATGATGGCCCAAGGGAAAGATTTAGTTACTACCTTAGAAGATTTCAGTGAGACATTGATAAAGCGATCTGATAGGAAGGATAGAGAAATTAATTTCAAAAAGCTAGTACAACTGAATCAAGAGTGAATAGATAAATAGAGAATACATAAGATTTTGAAGGAGTGGCGAGACTAAACAAACATAGAATTGCAAAACCTAAGAGCCAAACCTAGTGTCTCAGGGGCTCATCACAAATGGCCTTGCCTATGTCAAGGCGCAGAGACTTCATAGTTCTTGAAAGTATTTAAAACCCATCTAATACCCCTTTCTAGGGTCCCTTTACCCCAGACAGTTTTCTCATCGGCTGCCACCCACTTAGGCAAAACAAAGACGATGACCTAGCTAAAACAAAAGGTCCATCTGTAACCCATAAACCAATGTTGATTGTAAAATAGTGATAAAAAGTAAAACCAGTCTATATGCTTCATCAATAGATTATCTCTACCACACTTATGTGATCTCCCAAGAGTTATAAACACATTTTTAATTCTTATAACTCTCATGATAAGAATGACTCTTAAATCATACAATTTTCAAGTGATACAAAGTACATGATTATTTTCATATCTATTAAACATGATCATTAACCACTAATAGTCACCCCCTAATGAATACCCCACTCAATTTGCATCATGGCATCATATAATAATGTTGATAATCAAAACAAGATCAATATAATATACCTAAATTTGACATCATTTCAATCATCTAGTAGGAAGCAATGGTCCTACAACCATCATAATAAATCAACACATGACATTACGAATCTACTACTTAGGAACCTCGAGAAGAATGAGAATTATTAAGGATCTCAAACTTGGAATCTTTGAATATGGACCTGATGGCTCCAAAGTCCTCTTTTGTTTGAAATCTTTGAATATGGACCTAAATGCTACACCAACACTAGATGACACTCTCAATGTAAGACTCATAGTTGTTGTCACCTCATGAAACGTTACGATTGCAAGATAAGCATATGATGGGTTTGTTAAAAAGGCTTTAGAATCTTTCAAGAAAATATGATTGGTGTGGTGAAACCCTTGTGAGAAAAGAACCACAACAAAGAGAACAATGCTTGTGTTATTCCTTCAAATGGGTTACAATAATACTTCTCTCTAATTTCATCTAGCACTTTATTACTGCTACAACCTACAAAACAACTTGTCTAACCTCCTAGACCAAGCTCCAATTCACAAAATAAATAAAGGTGAAAACATGGGATGGTTTTACAAAACATTTTAAAAGCCCAATTTCATATCTCACCAATGAAAAAGGTATGCATTTTGATTTCACAGTATAGAATGGTTTCTCAATTTGTCTATTATGTTTGTCACTTGAGGATAGGCCAATGGGGAGATTGTTAAATTTATGTATTGAAGGGTTTGGGGGAACTCTATGAATCATTGAACACTTTCTTAACAATAATGAGTTTTGCGGTATTTTTTTCTTTATTGAGAGGTAGAAATATTTATATATTCTCTCATTAAAACTTCCAAAACACATTTGTTTTTGCTAATTCACATGGTTTGATGGTGCAGGAGCACCCTAGGTACCTAGGTTTGGCCAAAATGGTCAAAATTTGAGATCTTTTTTTTTTGTTTTTGTTTTATTTCATGTAAATAAGGCCATTTGAGGCCATTATGATGTATTTGGACCTAATTGGGAAAGTTTGAGGTCCATTGGCAAAAAATTGTAAAAAGTTGTCATTATTGTCATGACAACTTTTTAAAATTTGGTTGGGAGGTTGTTTTTGGTAGTTTGAGATTTTAACCCACTTGGATGGGCATAAATAGGCATTTGTCACACCACCCAAGTTTTTCTTGTTGAATTTTGAAAGTTTTACTAAATGAAGTTGGAGATTTTTGTTCATACAAAAATGTTTCAGTCTGATTCTCATTATTTTTAATTGTGAAATTCATCATATTTTCATTAGAAGTTGATTGGATATGGTAGAGAAGTGAATTACCTTCATTTCATTTTTTTTAGCATTGAGATCGATTGAAATTTGAAGAAGATATCACTATTTTTCCAAAAACTATCAAAACCCTCGCTAGGGTTTCCAATGAGTGGGAAAAAAATGTATTTTTGGCCTTTTCACCGTTAGAAACTCACACCATTGGTTGGAAAGGCTCTTGTAAATATGTATTTTCATTTCTCTTTCTTGCAGGTCTCCAAAACCTCTGAGACACATGCTAGATTTGATTGATTGGTCTGATATTCATCATGTATCAGACCTCTGGGATAGCAACATAGAGAAAATGGAATATAAGATAGGTGAGAGTGAAGTGCCTTGGATGGAATGTTGGAAGAGATGTGTTGGACCCGTGCACACCCCATAGAAGAATTTAGAAGCCATAAAAAAGTGTCATATACCAAATATTAATGACTGTCCTAAGGGTACCAATTGTGACAATCACAATTTTACCAGTGATACTGCCTACTCAAACAAGTTGTGTCTAGAAACCCCAGGTGTGGATATGTAATGGTAATGAAATGTCTAAGAGTATCCCTTACACTAGTATGCACAAACCTTGGTGTCACAATGATGTTGGTGTGGCCTTGGGCCAATGGTGATTGACTGTTACAATTAGGACAATGATCTCAAGCACAATTTATGGTGTTTATAACTCTAATGTCCCAATCTACTTATATAGATTTTCACAAAACAATGAACAACCCAACCATAGCTATTAATCATTGATAGGATAAATAACTTGCACTTAGTAAGAGACCTCAATGAGTGGAGTTTCATGTTGAAAAGAGTACTTGCAATAAAGATATTGAAATCAATGAGACATTATGCATTCAAAAATCCACAAGGAAGATCTAATATTTATGAATGAAATTACAAATCAATCTAAGTTACATGTTTGATATCTTACTTATATCATGGCAACATAAAATGTATATATGCACTCAACATACCTCTTTGCTTCTTTATTTGAGAATGTTGCTAGGAATTAATAGGTGAATGATACATTGATCTACACATGAATCACTTGTACTTTCCTGATACTTTCATCCCTTGGTCAAGGTTGTGTACCCCCTAACACTTGAAGATTGTTTCCACCCTCTTGATTACTTGAAGTCCATGCTCAAATCACACTATATCACCATAGTTAGTAGAAAATAGTGACCATATCTAAGGAAGCCCAAATTTACTCATACTCAACATAATAAGAAATAAATAAATCATCTAGACCATTATTCATAACATAACCTCTTTTCACATCATGGAAGGCCAAAATTACAAGGATCACGCTTCTTCAAAGGAGCCATTGTTCAGAGCCACCAAACTATCAACAAGATTAGAAGCCATTAGGATCATACAATTTTAGGACATATAAAGAGTCACCTAAAAAAACCTACACTAATTGCAAAAGATCAAAATCTTTCCTAGAACAAAATGACAATATAACATAAGGATGGTGATAGACTATCAAATAGAAGAATGATATCCTTATCCTTAACTACTCCCAAAAAATTAATTATCATATAGAAAATATATATTAAAAACATTTAACCTCTAAAATATAATGTTGTTATTCTTTTCCTCTGTCAATTTTGTTCCATCAAATCTTTTTTCTAATACTCTTTTAAAAAAGTAAACCTTACCAACATTAGAAATGAGGCGGATGTTTATTTTAAATTTTAAAATAAAAAGTGGTGAGTATGATCAATGATGCTAAGGTTCTATTCATATTGTGTAACAAGGCACAATAGGCTAGGGATAGGAAAGATTGACTTGCTACTCTTCAATTTCATATGGTAGTTTAATATATATTGTGGACTTTTTTAGACCATACATATTTATATATATTGTATTAAATGTCTCTTTATGGGACTACGTGCCCACCATCCATCCTCTCTTTTATACATGACAATACATTTCTTTTCATTGACCAAAGGTGGACAAAAAATATTTCACTGAAAGGATATCTTAACCAATTCTCGTTGAATCAGAAGCGAGAAAAAAAAAATGAAAAATTGTTGAAATATAATCTTCACAATTCTGTCATCACGAGTACAAACAATCTAGTGAGGAGGACAAAGCTTAATAGTGTGATCAGGATCAAAGCCATCCAATCAAGGAGGCATAATATGAGACTCTTTCTGAACCAATGCTAAGGGCTATTATGATTTGAAGCTTCTCTTAAATCCTCACATTTTGCTGTCACATAAGAGAAATGTAAAGCAGAACTGGATAGAGTAGATTCAAAGTCTTAGAATGAGGTCAATATATATATATATAGATGGATGGTAATATTTGAAAGGATATATGAAGGATATATATGAAGGCCATGGTAGAAGAGAAAATTTTTATTTCACACTAAGTGAAGTTATGGAGGTAGTTGCCATGGATGTAAAGTGGGGAGTGTAAAGGAGTCTTTGGATTCATGAAGAACATTAAGGAGAAAAGGTTAGTTATATCAAGGAAAAATAAAGAAAAAGGGAAGTGATAAAGATGGGAGGAAGAAAATAGGGAACAAAGTGAGGAAATAAAGAGGGAGGTCTAATTATTTTGGTATGTAGCCTCTACTACTCTTTTTCTTGTTGAATGATTTTACAATATTTTGAGAAGACTACAAGGGATGAAGTAATGCTCATAAGGCATGAAGGAGCTATGTAAACCACAAACCATACATATGAATACATGCAAGGCATGAATCATACATGTAAACCATGAACTAATACATAAATGCACATAAGGTACAAGCATATATGAGAAAGGTTCTCATGGAGTGGACATGTTGAAGACACATCGATCATGAAGCATACAAGAGAGAGGTATTAATGGAATAGACATCTTAACACATCTCATTCATGAAGTAACAAAATGCCAAAGAAAATGTCAAGTAATAAAAAAACTTACAAGGATGAGGCATATTCATAACTTTTGCAGTCCCGCCATGGATATCAGCACTAGAAGAATCTCATACTGTTAGTGTACATACAAGAGAATATGGGATTTTATTATACCCAGCAACTTGTGGTGTGGTTGTTCATGTTGGCTCAGTTGGACCCTGCAATTAAGATTCAATATACATTATTCAATAAGATTAACTATGCAACTTAATGAAATATTGAAAAGTGTGTTATCTTATTGAGCTTCTCTTTGTTTCAAGAATAGTTTAATATTCTCTACTTAACAGGGTCAACCACGTGAAGGTGGAAGCTCATTTGCCCCCCCCCCCCCACATCACTCTAAATTCCCCGTTAACATCTAACATTCATTCATTCATTAATATCACATAACGTTCATTAACACATAACATTGATTAACATTAATTAACACGCAACATTCATCAATATTAATTAACACATACCATTCATAACCATTCATTAGCACATTATTACATTCATTAACACATAAAATTAGTAATTATCAAATAAGGTAGATTACAATCATTTCTTTTTTTTGTTTTTTCTTTGAAGCTATGAAAATACTAAGTGGAACATCATTTTCTTCATCATTTCCCCCCTCTTCAATTGTTCTGCCCTCTGCTCGTGATCTCGATGTATGCCTAGTCCTATACTAAGGATGAGGACATTGAAGTGAAGGGGGTCCTCTGCAATAACATAGAAATGGGTTAAATTCAAAACTTTTTTTATTATTGTTACAAGTATTTCATTAATTTAAAGAACATAATTGTTGCGCTCTTTACCTGATGGGGCCACATCGTTTTGTCTAGCCTCAACCTCAACATGTTGAACACCCTCTAGAACATCTGGAGTTGAAATACTAAAGGTTACACTAATGTTGAACACCAATTGCAATTATATTTGTTTAAAGGAATAGCAGTGGTCCTCTTTACCTGATTGGGGAACATCACATTCTTGATGTTGTGTACCCGGATCATGCTCCACTTGGTCACCACCGACTACATGCTCTAAAATATTAACAAAAAAGGTTACATTAATTACTACTCTAATTACAAATTAAGATGTTTAATTGTATTAATAATTACATAAATAAATTTGAATAGCAAATGAATACCTCCACTACTAGGATGCACATCCGGACCTTCATGTGTAGGTGGTGTTTCACGATTAGTAGGCTACATTCCAATGTCATACACATTGTTATCATTGCTTGCTTATTTGAAACAAATATAGTCACATTATGTTGGAACTCAACATCAATTATATTATTGTAAAGTATTCAATTTGAAATAATTTTCATTTAGCTTATTTACCTATGTGACGGATGCACCAGAATCTTGTGTTTGCCCACTCAATTCTCATAGCCGATTAGCCAGGGTTGTATAGCCTTACTGGTAGGCAATTCTCTTGTCATATTTTGTGGTCACTCTATTGAATTCAAAGCCCTTCATTTTTGCTTGGTATCATGAATTTTTCTTGCATTATTTGATTAAAAAAAAATAGTTTGCAATTTATAAATATTTTGATGTGATATTTCATTTGCAGATGCTTACAATTCATGCTGAAAGTTTCATATAACCACCAGAGCTGAGTTTGTGTTTCCCGTGATTTTCTTTTCTTGCCTTGGTTGCCTTTGACGTGTCACTCAATCTGTGAAAAGTTAGAAATATGTTAGATTATCTACATATAAAGAGTAATTAATTAGTACATAATTACATTCTTAGTAGTATCTCGTACCTTCTTTTGGCGTCTCATGGTGTACTTCCTTTTTTCCTTTCAATTTTTCCTTGGCATCCAAAATCAGGTCCTTCCACTCCCTCTCTGGAATCATGGGGGGATGCTCGTACTTAAGGTTCTTCTCTAAATAGGTGTTGTATTGGTCCCTCGCATACTTTAGATATGGGCCAACTTTTTCAAGGAGCTTGGTTTTGTCAAAGGTTTCATTTCCAAACCAATGAACCATATGGTTTGTCAATTCATCTTTTAACCTTTTTTCTTGGTCATTCCACCTTTAAAAGAAAAAACAAACCTATTAGATTCAGAAATGAACAAAAGCTACATTTATTATAGTTCAAGAAATGGATCAAAGGAAAACTATTCTAGCAATGATATGAAATCAAAATAGTGGATTAGGGTTACTTGACATATGATGTACCACCTTTTACGTATGGTGGGCCCAAATATCTGTTATGCAATGTCACTAAGATTTTTATAAAAATTATCATTTCCTGCAAAAAATTCATGGGATCATTAGTCCAAAACGAGTGATCAAAAAGTAAATTACAATTAGACTATATATAATAATAATTTTAAAGTACCTAGAACTTCTGTATCCTTAAGGGAATCATTTCTTCATTGCTTACCACCAATGTGGCCTGCAACATTCTCGTACTAGCAATACAAGAATATCCAGAAAATGATGGTATGTTATCAACAATAGTCCCCTCTGGTGCATCCTCATGTGCATCTCCTGCAACAAAAAATGAATCCACTATGAAATACCCCCAAGAAAGAACACTTGAAGGGAAAAAAAACATAACAGAAGATGGAACAAAAGAGGGATCTACCAACAGTGGGCGGGCCAATATGACGTGCAGTAGAGGATGTCTACATGCTACATGTTGCCAATATTGCAGTCAGAAATACAGGTGGGGCTAACCTCTGATGAGGCATCGACGACATTTGCACAGGAACATTGACAGCACTTGAAGAACAACACATTAAATATATGAAAAGTGCAAGAATTGTAAACAAGGATGAACCTTTATTATGAATATTGACAGTATCAAGTATGATTAATTTTGGGTACTCAAAGTGATAAGCCAAGCAATTGATAAGCCATGAAAATCGTCATCACCTGAACTACCTACAACACCCTGATAATGGCCACCAATTTCATGAGGATGCATAAATTGTTGTAAAAACAACACGTACATATTTTAGTTAATGACATAAAAGAGAATAAAATATAAACCATTATTGAAATTTTGTTATAGTTAAGGCTTTCATTACTGCTTACTTCCAAGTTTTGTGTTGGTTGCATCAATACTTGCACCCTCTCTCTTATATCACCAGTCTGAGGCTCCACAGATGCCAAAGAAACAATCTCTCTACTAATTTTTTCGAGACTTTTTAATCAATCCATAGGGTTTGTGGAATTTCCAAGGTCATCATCGCTTACTCTTGTTGAGTCCACATCCCTAGAGAGGTGCTTAGGTACTGCAACTCCCTTTCCCTTTCCTCGAACATCCATCTATGACAAGAATGTCATTAACAATTACAAAATTAGTCTAAAACACTCAGAAAAATAACATAATAATGTAATAGTTTGCTTCTATCTAATTTGTACAATTACAATGAGGTTTACCTGCTAGGTAGAAGTGTCACAGCCTACATCCCTGTCTGCACTATGTGATGGATCAATTTCGCCCTATGACAAAGAAAAAATATAAAAAACATTAGCGAAATTAAACCAATAGACTTAGCAAAAAAAATTCATAATAAAATGGTATATTGGAGTCATTAATTGGAGGTTGGTTAATTTAAATGGTATATAGTACATACCACCCCCATCATAGTAACTTTGTTTGTATCTATACGATTCAAATTGTAATCGATTAAAATTTCTTCCCTTGCACTTATTGATTTTATCGCACATATGAATACATGATCTCCCTCGCACCCCTCAAATATGCAATTGGGTTGTTTATTAGTTGACCCAGGTCGTGTACTATTTATAAAACCTGTAATATTCCCTGTTGCTTTTGGATTTCCATCAATGTATACAACCACTCGTTTACTTTGATCATTATCTTTCTGTTGTATATAATTTGCTAGCAGTGCATACCTACTCATACTTTTTTTATATCAAACAATATGCATCCAATTATTGTAATTGTAACAAGGCCCAACAAACTCCATCAATTCAGCAACTTTGTTGTAACAGACCTTTATGTCATCCATGGAAAATAGGCCCAAACCATGTAACGACAAAGGTGCTATGCGATATATCCTATTTTTAACACAAAAATTGGTGTTTATTGGAGGAAGTTCCTTGGGTACCCATTGTTTCTGTAGATGTTTTTACCTCAAGGGAACCTTAATGTTTCCTTCGGTCTCATCATCATAAGAACATGACCCCCCTTGAGAAACAAAAAATTTCATCCGTTTATTGAATTTTCTTCTAATCTTTTGACCTCTTGTTGATCTCCCTAATGTAGACCTACTACATGTCTCACTTTCATTTTCTATTCCTGTATTTCCCTCACTCGAGGAAGACACATCTGACAAATACCTATTTGGTGGTACCTGCACTCCATCAAATGAGAGAGTTAGTTGGTAATGAGAGAGATATTTTGCAAATGAGGGTAATGTTGATGAAGAAGTCGGCCCTAAAGTTGATGTTGAGATTAAAATTTTAATAAGTCCAACTGGGGCATCAAGTGTTGATAACTATATTAGATTTGCTGCTAATGTCGAGATTTGAAAAACTGAGGAAGTTTGTTTTCCAAGTAATTTTTAAAAAATAAATTGTTTCTATAGGGTGTATTGGCTAGTTATACCTGTCAATCCATGAGACTGTGCAAGATCCTCATCAAAGGGGTTCAGGTTCCTGCACACGTAACTCAATTATCTTATGTTAGCTAAAAATTACATAGTACACAACATGAACAACATGAACTTTGTAGACAAAAAAAGTATTAAATAAAAAAAGATGGTCATCATAATCATTGTATTTTTTTAATTCCTTACCTTTACTTTATGTAGACTATGCAGGATCCTTGACTAACGGGTTGATGATGTCTGTAGTCAATGACCTGTTCCCACCAAGAGTGATAGCATCACACAAGGACTATACATTAAATCAACACCATCAATTGAGCATCATAAGCATTACATTTGTAAGTTGATAAACAATAAATACATACGTATCATAAGCATCGCATGATGTATCATCATATATGTAATTGAGCATCATAATTAGCATCACATATGTTTCATCATAAACATGTAATCCATCACATATGTATCGTAAATCACCATCCATCACATGGGTAATAAATAATGCACATTCTATAAATAAACACAAAGATCAAAAAATGTCACATGTATCATCATAAACATGTAATCCATCACATATGTATTTTAAATCAACATCCATTACATAGCTAATAAACAATCTAAATTCCATAAATAAACACAAAGTTTTAAAAATGTCACATAAACAGTCACTCTCCCTATCTCCATCTCCCCGGGGTGGCATAGTTCTACTATAAGGACCTGCTAGAGGTCATGGAACATGAATTAAAAACATTAAAAGGTGCATCATAAATTAATTATGTAAGGCATTAGAATTCAAAACATAATGAATTAATTATGTAACCATATTATTCAAAAAAAAATCTATCAAGAAATCAATATTAAATAGATAATATACTAATCGCATACCTCATATATTTTATTCATCATCATGACCATCATCATCATCATCATCATCATCATCATCATCATCATCATCATCATCATCATCATCATCATCATCATCATCATCATCATCATCATCATCATCATCATCATCATCGTCGTCATCATCATCATCATCATCATCATCATCACCACCACCACCACCACCACCACCACCACCATCATCGTCTTCATCATCATCATCACCATCATCACCATCACCATCACCATCACCATCACCATCACCATCACCATCACCATCATCTTCATCGTCATCGTCATCATCATCATCAATAGCTTCTTCTTCTTCATCATCATCGAGTAACTGTCGATCGTGATCATCATCTACATTATCTTCTACTTCTTCGGTATCTTCTTCTTCCATCACATTATACTTTATCAACCTTCCTCTTGGATCATGGCTAACAACAAATGACCAACCCTATTTATGTGGAACCTCTGAGTAAAATACCTACTCACATTGGCTTGGAAGAACATAGGGGTCATCCCCAATTGGTTCAAATGACCTTGTATTAACCATTGTAAAACCATTATCATGTTCAATAATAGTTCTATCAGAATCATTTTTATTCAATCATAGCCTATACCATTTGACAACGAACAAAACTAATTTGAAAGAATTAAAGTCGCACTCAAGTATATCATCCAAAATTCCATAGTATCAATTTTGAGACTCTTGAGGATGTATGTCATTTCTTGATAAAATATTTCTCACCTCAAAGACTGCAGTTATCCCAGAATCACAAGTTTTCTTCGTGTCATCCAACTTTTTGATGCAAAGTTTATGACCATTGCAGCACATAGCATTGTGGTGTTTTCCCTATGATATGTCGAACATGTAAAAATTATTGCATCATGAGTTGATAAACATATGTATGATTAATAAATTTATACGTACTTGTTTATCTCTTAAACCATATGCTAAATCAATTTCCCTTTGTGTAACATTGGAATCTCCATTACAATGAGCTTCTTTAACCAATGAAGTCACACCTTCCCATGTTAATGTGTGAGGAGAATGTTGACAATGTTCAATCCATACCATCATCCAATCAAGATTGTTTGCAATATACAAATGTAGTGCACCCCACTCTTGACCAACTGTACAAAAAATAAATAGACATCTTACAACCGATTTATTTTGAAGATTAAGAATTAATTAACTACAATAACCTCTCACTTTCCTCAATCTACATTTCCCCATCAAGTACTCCCCTTTGAATTTGTTAATGGGGTTGGGATCCCAAATGCGATCCATGTGGATCTTTCCTGCAAACTTAGGAAGATATTCAAAAATGTACACCATAGTCTAGTATACCATATATCCCTCCACCATAGAACCCTCAAGATGTACTCTTTGTCGAACCAAAGCCTTCAAAAATTTCAAGTGCCTCTCAACCATCCACATTGACCTAGTGTGTATAGGTCCACACAATTCAATCTCCTCAACTTGGTGTATGAGGTAGTGTTCTTGTGCATTGAAAAAAGAAGAAGGTAGACACTTTTGCATTTCACACATTAAATGAGGAATTTTTCCCTTCCAATATTTTATATCTTCTTTATGAATTTGTTTACATGACAACCACCTACAAGATATTGAAGACGCAAAAAACTATATTACATAACAAGTAAAACAAATCACAAATATAATATCTATACAACGAACTGAACAAATATCACTACTTACCTCATGTATTTTCCAAGATCATATATGACTTGCTTGACATTATTATCGAAGCCGTCTGGGAGAGATAGAGGTAGAACGTACTGCAACAATTATAAAATTATCTTTTCATTTTTTTCTAACATAATACAATGAAAAGTACATGCACAGTATACAAATATATAGTAGAAACACAAGAACATGAATTACATTAATGAAGGTATGCCAATCATGCATTTTCATCCCTAGTTCAAATTCACTTTTCTTTGATATGAGATTGTGTATGTTCGCAGCAAATCCAGTGGGAAATCAATTTTTTCGTATGACTTATTTTATAGCATTGCTTTGCTAGTCCATTAATAGCCAAGGAAGCTCACTTATATTAATATGGTCTCCATTGCTATTTGATTGAATGAAATTTTTCATTGCATGATTGGAATCCTGAATGTCACTACAAATTTTGACAATTTTTTCTTTGTCACACCTTCCATCCAATATTTTCCATAATGTCTATGTTATATTCTTTCCAATATGCATAGTAACAAACAAATGCACAATTTGTAACTACTCATAGTAGGGCAACCTACTAAATTGTCGAGGATAACTTTTTAGTCCCTTAGGAAGGTGGTCATTTATGCCATGATGACCTTCACGATCATCAATCACATCATCAGTAAACAAAACACAATAGAAAAGATGTTTTATGACATAAACCATTAGATGGAATGACATTACCTTGACGATTAATTCTATTATATTCCAAATTTCATAGGTGAGGTGTCATTCTTCATGGCTTTGATGTATTCTCTTCTTTCACATTGAAAAGATGTTTTTCAGTATTTCGATACTTATGATTTTGTCGAGAAAGTTCCTATACTCATCAAACACCTTCTTTCCTAAACTTTTTGAATAATGAGATTTCATCTTTGGACCACAAACTAGACATGGAAATTTTCCCTTTGTTTGAAGACCTACAAGTTAATGTATAATTGGATTAAATATGTTAATTTTTTTAATTATAATTATCATGCACAACTTGAACACTATAACATACCACAAAAATGTGTTAGCCTGGGGCATCGTGTATTGTCCATACAAGCATCACATGGAATTGAAATTGTCTTTGTCCTATTGGTCTAGAGACATCATACATAGTGACACTATTACATAACTCCAATAACTCATCGATAAGAGGCTCGATATATACATTCATATCTTTAAGTTGGTACTTACCTAATCGAATGAACAAAAACATTACATAATTATTATGACCATTTTACTACAATATTTATAATTAAATGTAGATGACTATAATTAAATGATAAAATACCTGGAACAATCATTGCCAACATTATGTGCTCCCTCTTTATTGACATCCATTGAAGAATGTTATTGTTGATAACAAAAATAGGCCACACTGAGTAAACAGATCTCAGCTCTCCAAATGGATTGACACTGTTCGCTACCAATGAAAGCCTGAGATTACGAGGTTCCTCTTTAAAGTGTGGCCACTTTTCCTCTATGTCCATAAATGTTGAACCATCTGTAGGCATTCGAATAATATCATCTCAACTTCTATTGCATGCATGGTAATCCATAAATTGTGCCAAGCTAGTGCACTTGAATAATCGTTGCATACATGGAATAATGGGAATATAGGGAAGAGCCTTTCGAGGAACCTTTTTTGTTATTCGATCTGTTCAATATCTACTGATATGACATTCAGGGCATTCAGTTCAAAATTAATGTTGTTTGTGATATATAATATGATCATTGGGACAAGCATCTATTGCTTGATACTCCATTCCAATATCTTTCAAAATGGCAGATAATTCTCGGTATGAGCGAGGTAGAATATTTTATGGTGGTAACAAAAACTCACCTATCAATCTATAAAAAAAAATATATAATTTGTTGATATTAAGAATATTAATGGTATAGCATGATTCACCATTTATTAACTATATTGACATATATGATATACCTTAACATACATGAGATTGTTATGTTGGATAAACCATTCATAATCTTCAAGTTCACCAACAACAATACAGTGGAGAGAAGAGTTGTCTCGAAGCCTTCTTAAAGGGCCTTAGATGCCTTCTCAAGTAGAGGGACATAATGAACAACATCAAGGTCATCTTCATCATCATGATCAGTTGCACCAGTACTAAATGTGTCATGGATCAATGTATTTGTACCATCATCTTCAATTATGTTTTGTGGCTCATGCTCGTCATCTTCCATGGGATCATTATCCTCAACTTTGATATTCACACCTCCATGTTCCTCCACTTCAAATACCATATTCTTTGGGTTGTGTTGATCCATATCATGTGCTCTGGGGTGCTCGACCTATATAAAATTGATAAACATAGAGTGAACTCACAAAGCTGGTTCCCACTTTTTGGTACGTCCTGATTTTTGCTGAAATCATACATTTTTAAAAAAATATAATGATTTAAGCTTTAAGAGGTCCCATTTTAAGTAATTAATTGAAAAGAGTTAAATCAAAGGCTCTTAGATCAAAATTTTTTGGATAGAACCTATCTACTTCTAAATCATACTTGCAATGGAGTCTCCTTTGCATCTATCAAATGTTGATAAAAAACCAATTTTACATTAGCTTTTGGGGGGTCAAATTAATTCATTTAAAAGTTGTTTTTTTAAAGTATTTAGTTCTTATTATAATATTTCCAAATAGTATAACTTTTAATATATTTTTATTTTATTTCTTATGAATGTAGGTTTTTCACCGAACATGAACTTCTTTGTTCAATGCATTGGGAAAAATAGTAAACTAATTCAAATTTTTTTTGAAAAATATCCATGCACTAGGTATTGATATTTTCTTTCTAACAAAAAAAAGAAAATTTAATTTTGATGTATATAGAACAAGTTATGTGTTCAAACGTACGCCTATATCTAAATTATAATTTGTCGAACTTCAAAACTTAATAAAATGAAAAATATTCAACATATCACTATCAAACCAATTGCATGCTCTAGGTATTGATGTTACAAACCAAAATTCAAAAGAATTAAGTTTTTATCATTTATAGAAAAAAAATTATGCGTTTCGGGATACACATAACTCTTAAAAAATGTTGTTTGCTGTAAAAAACTACTTTTTGAGGGAGATGGAAAAATCAATAAAATTTTATTCAAAAAAATTTGAAAAAAATATATTTAGAATCTACAAATAAGATTTTAAAAATCACTACTTTATATCATCTTCAAATTCTTAACGGTTTAAAAGTTATAGGAGTCGAAAAGTGAAGGTTTTTTTCAAAATATTCATATAAGTGTCAAAGTTGGTCAAAAAGTGGGAACCAGTATTGTGAGTTCACCCCATAAATAAACCATGATCATGATCTCATCATCAAGTGATTTCTTATGTATTTAAATTTTTAAAATGATATAATAAAAAACTTATCAATGGATGATATCCACCTTCAATGTGACCATGCAGCCTACAATGTTTCTTAGTTGTTTTGATTATAAGTCTTCTAGTCTTTAACCCCTTACAAATTTTGTAGGGACAATAACATCTTCCATCACGTTTTCTTTTCAAGTTAGACCACAATCTAGCAATTGTCTCCTTATTTTGTAGTTCGCTGATGTTATCTGACATGGTCTTCCTTCACAAGCAAAAAAAGCGGGCTATAAAACTAGCTATATAGAAGTTGAAATGTTAGTTATGAAATCAAGTTTTAGTATAATATACCAAATGAAATTACTTAAACATACAAAATATGCAAATTGAACCAAAACCATTTAACTCTTCTTTGTCATCTCAAAACATATCTAATGGCTTTGTGGTGATTTAGAGCAGGTGATATGCCCATTGAGAGTCATAGACCCAAGTTAGTCTAAAAGGAAATTAACTATCCATTCCCATGTTCATGAATACTTACATGACTAATGTTGCCCTTGCGCATCCTAAACATTGGAGAGACCTTATTTGACTTGCCTAATCAATGTGGTTGCTATCCTAATATGAAATATTGAGTTCTACCCTTGCCTCTGCATCAAACTTCTCACATCATGTTTCTTTACTAAAACACACTATTCCCAATCTTCACCAAAACACACTTTTTTGCTTTCTAGGTTAGTTGTCTTAGCTTAGTTGGTTGTTGTCGAGTCTTTGTTGTTAACCTTTTGTCTTTAGTTTCTCAGGAGCTGGCCAAGTCTTTCTCTTTAAATTGAAGTGAGGTTTAACATTCCCTTCGCCCAGCCAAGGCATAATCCCTTCTACTTTTGTCAATCCTATCAATGGATACCCAAACCCAATCACTCCCATTTCCATTTCCTCCCATTTCCACCTCCCCTAACACTCTTCATTTATATTTACCATACCTTCTAACTCACCTACCTTCCTATCATCTATCCTTTAACCACCTTTCATACCCCATGCCTTAACGTCCTTCAAATTTTAACTTAAACCTACCCTTCCATATTACACCCTCACCTCCCTCCACTAACTTCCTTCCCACCTTACCCCTACCCATATTCTATCCTAGCATCTCCCTTCCCCTCATACCTTATATCTCACACTCCCCTCCACAATACCTACCCCTTTACCCCTTTATTCCCCTAAAATCACATATTCTAACCCACATCCCATAATTCTTACTTCCTCTATTTCCCTAAGCTTACCTCTACCACACACCTGTTAACCTACCCTTTCCATCTTATCACCTACCCCCATCCTAGCCTACCCATATCCTATCCCTATCCCAACCTACCACCCTACCCCCTTACCCATTTTCCTTGCCCCTTATAACTCCCATTATAACCTACATATAAAAGAATAGGATAAAATAATGTGCCCATTCTGTAACATTGGAGCAGTAGAGACAGAGTGGAATTTTGTCATGAAATACTCAAAATATAGTGACATTTATGCCATTTACAAAGACATTTTGAAAATAAATAATTTAAACATGCTTTTTGAGGAAACAAAACTCAAAAAACTGATAAGTTTTCTAATTAAAATTAACTGAAGAAAAGCAGATCTTGAGAAGAGGTTACATGTTGTTTAAAGTTATAATGCCCTAATTTTATAGGGTGTGTGTTGTCTGTAGGTCCCATGGGCTGCTTTAGCCTCATGGATGTTATTAAAATCCATCATCATCATCATTTCACATGGCATTCAAGGTATCTTTGTGTTCATGTCAACTTTTCTTCCTATTTGGGCTCCTTCATTGTGAAAATGAGTTTAACTACTAAAAAAAAGTTGCATGTAAACCCTTATAGGCCTACTGCACCACCAAAGAAGCCACCAAAATGGCAATAATCTGAACCACGTGAAGAATCACGCATATGAAGGGAAGTCCCAAAGATTCAATGAGCAGTCAAAGAGAGAGTTAAGAAGAGTTTTCAACCAAGATCAAAGATTGAGATAGGATTTCAACCCAAAGCCAACACCTTACATTGCAAAGGAAAAAGTAGTTGCATTCAATTTAGATTGTTTATTGATAAATATATAATCGTTATCAATTACTTAGGAGAGATCATAATTTGTGAATATTACATAAGGAGGGCCAAAATAAGATGTTTGCAGAGATATGATGACAACCCCCAAGGGTTAATAGTCATAGAAACCACATAGATGTCAGCCATTAGGTAGAAGATAGTGAGTAGAACAATGGGAAGATGATCAAAAATAGATGGAGCAGCAAATGTTAAAATCCAAAAAGAAGTTTTATAGCAACCAAACATAGAGATTAAAAGCTCATGCCTAATGGATAGGTCTAAAGTGCTACAAAGAACAAGGGTGGAAAGAAAAGTTTTAGAGATGAAGAAAGCACGTGCCTAGAGGGATTTCATTGACACCAAGGAGTAGAGATTTGTTCTTGGCCTTGAATTCCTATGAATGCATGCAAACCATTGCCAATTATAAAATATATAGGTTTGTATAAAGAACCAATAATGGAGAATATGATATTCTTCAGAACATAAGAATATAAACATGAATCTCAGAGTAGTCACAACATCAAAAGACAGTCCAATGATAGATTTTGAGATCTCTTTTTGGCAAAGAAATTATCAAAGGGTGACACTTGAGATTTAGGAGAAAGTGGAGATTGGAGCCAATCAAAATAAGTTTAATATAAATGAAAAACAAAGATCAATAATACAAATCATAGCAAGTATGTCCAAGGATAACAAAGAAATTCACCACAAGCATATGGGAACAATGCCAAGTTGGTAGTTATGTAGTCCAAGACAGTTCAAGGACAAAGGCATTGCAACTTGTAGAAGTTTTTTTATCATCCAAATGGTATGAGGAAACAAGGTTTTATGACAAAAATATAACTATGTTAACAAAGAATCATTTCAAGACATTAAGAGGCATCCTTACAATCAAAGTATGACAATTACCAATATTATGAAGAGAATTCACATGAATAGATCTAGTCACCTATGCAAACATTTTAGTCATCTTGTGACAGTCAAAGAGGGCAATAGTAATAAGTCTTCATGATGGAAGTCCATTAAAGGTGGTAGTCAACATAGTGAAAAAGCCTAATCATGTTTAGAGCAATAGGCAACCCTAAGAACAAGAAAAAATAGTCATGTGATAATGCATAAGACAACCTCAATGCCCAAGTTTAGAGAGCATACAAGATGAATAATGATAGTCTATTTGATAAAATTTCATTGTTACGTGAAGATGACAATCTATGACTATTGTGAAAAATGTAGGATGTAGTCAAATTCAGAGCATAGTCAATGATATAAAATAGTGAGCAGCATCTTCAAGATCTTTATGAAAAAGCAGAAAATTGATAAGGTCTCCTACAAGTCTAGATTAGTCGAGCTTGGGAAAGAATTTGTTTGATCCTAGCTATTTATTCCTTCTAGTCCATTAGTGAGATTGGGAAAGAGTTTGGTATTGATTTTGGTGTTGGTGGAAGGTTTAAGGAGGTACACTATCATCATAATTAATGTTAGAGAGTGTTGTGAAGAGGAATGGCCATGAAAGGAGTGATTGTCCTAAGTGCTTGAGACTATCACAAAAAGTGAGTGTTGCAGCAATGAATATTCCTTTTACCTTTGGGTGGTTGGGAGGGTAAAGACCCATGGTGGTATATGTTGAGTGGTTGGGAGGATAAAGACCCACATATCAACTATCTACTTTGACATCCTAGGATAGTGTCCACCTACTCTAAAACCTTCTGGGCACTCTTTGTCTGATTCTAACATATACACAACATGTGCCTCTCATATAACCCTATGTTGGCTAGGCCCCACCATAATTAGAAGATCCTAACTACTATCCTAAACCTTGCATTGGCTGCCACAATTTGAAAGTGAGTTGAGTTAGTCCATTAGTGAGATTGGGAAAGATTTTTCTATTGATTTTGGTGTTAGTGGAAGGTTTAAGGAGGTACAATATCATCATAAGTAATGTTAGAGAGTGTTGTGAAGAAGAATGGCCATGAAACAAGTGACTATCCTAAGTGCTTGAGACTGTCACAAAAAGTGAGTGTTGCAGTAGTGAATTTTCCTTTGATCTTTGGGTGGTTGAGAGGGTAAACACCCATGGTGGTATATGTTGAGTGGTTGGGAGGGTAAAGACCCACATATCAACTATCTACTTTGACATCCTAGGATGGTGTCCACCTACTCTAAAACCTTGTGGGAACTCTATGTCTGATACTAACATATACATAACATGTGCCTCTCATATAACCCTAGGTTGGCTAGGCCCCACCATAATTAGAAGATCCTAACTACTAAAAACACTAGATTCTCCCCTAAAAGGTTGTTGAGTCATAGAAGGCCTAGCTTGATAGCCCTATAGTCTCTCATACCTAAAATATCCTTGTGTCAATGATGGTCACATGTGACTACCCTATGGCCCCTACTATGCTCTAGACCTTTGTCCCTAATGTTGATACTATTGGGTTTTTCTTTGAAATCCTATAGTAAGTCTAAATTCTCCTTTGGAGGATAGGGAGGCCTATGGACACTTTAGTCCCTTGATCAAGGTTACAAACTTCTCCCATGCCTCTTGTGTCCTCCCATGTACCTCCTTTTCCATAAGAGACTTTGCCATAGCAACCCTAAAGTCATTTGGATTGGTCATGTGTAGGAAAACTGAAATTTTGGGCTTTCCACCCCTAATGAAATAATTGACAAGTAACTTGTCTTGAATGTAATCTACAAACTACAAGAACTCCAAAAACTAACTCTCATGTTGAGCCACTACGAAACCTCATTATTTAAATTGTGAAACACATCTATGCATCTCTATCAAAAATATTTTGAAATAAAACACACTTTGAAGCACTCCAAAATGGTATCCCATGAGAGGGTCTCCAATGTGAGTTGGTGCATTTTATCCTCCCAGTACCACAAGGTTGAAGCAAGTCCTCTCAAAAATTGCATTGCAAATTATGCCTTTAGGTTGCTCACATATTGATGCAAACCAAAGCATAATTCCAAGCTAAGTAACTAAGACTTAGCCACAACCACATTTGTGGATCTTAAAAATGTAGAGGATTGGAGATGAAGCAACTCTCAAATATGATCCTTTGGCTTGTGATATGTGTATCTTAAAAATGATTACCATTGAAAGAACTTGGCACCAGCTAAAAGGAAATGAAGGTTGACATGGATCTAAAAGGAGAATCGTATTCAAGAACATCTATTAAAAATTCTATTTTTTTTTAAATAATAAACATATCAAAAGCTAAGTCGGCTATCATAAGGGTACACCGCTCAAGGAAAATGGATAAAATATTTTGTTTGTTAAAGCAAGTCGGCTATCATAAGGGTACACCTCTCAAGGAGAAAGGAAGACAAGAAAGAGGTTATGCCTATAAAGAGGATAATTGATCATTTCACTTGATCAACCATCCAATTCAATCTTATTTATCTCTTTTTCTACCGGACAATGAATATGAGCTAGGGGAAAAAAATTATGAGCAGTAAAATTCATTATAAGAAGGATACAACTTGATCATCAACCAGCACAAATGCAACCTCCTATGTAAAATTCAAACAATTTCATCACTACATCAAGCAAATTCGACACATTGTCACAAACATAATGATTTTTGGGCATCAGAATTTTGATCAGCATCAGATTTGTAAGCAATTCATTAAAATTTTGTTATTCACTCTAAAAGTGGATTGCCAACTTAATAGAGGGATTTTAGTTGAGAAAATATCTTGTGAATGAATTGGTTGATTACTCTACCTTTTTTCTTCAACCAGATCTTGGCTACAACCCCCACCCCCAGCTATGGAGGCCCTATCTACCTATCCAAGGTGACCTCAATCCAGAATGTTTTGTTTCCCTCCTTGTAATTCTCAATATCTTTGTGGATGCAAGAGGTCGACAGGACGAAGTCTAGGCGGGATTAATGATTTATCAAATGACTTGCTCTTTTTTTTTTAAGTAATGCCCATGGTCATCAGAATTTCGATGAATGCAGGCACTTTTTCTCAAAAAACACAATTTTCATTGCCAATTCCTTCTCCGTCAAAACCAAATGTGGAATTATCGTCGAAATTTCGATGAATTCGGGCAGTTTTTCAAAAAAAAATTAAATTTGGTCACAATATACCTTCTCTATCGGAATTTTAGGCCAAATGTATTAGTGGAAGTTTAAGAAAGAGATGCAAAAGGAATTTGAGATGTCCATGATAGGTGAGTTATCATTTATTCTTTGTCTTCAAGCTACTCAATTGGAAAAAGGCATTTTCATTTTGTAGGCCAAGTATATCAAGGAAAAATTGAAGAAGTTTGAGATGGAGAATTGTAAACCTGTTGCAACCCCTATTTCTACTAGTTGTAAGTTAAGAAAGGATGATAGATAGATCTGAAGGTTGATTATAAAAAATATACACATATGATTGGAGGATTGTTGTATTTGACTACTTCAAGACCGAATATTATGTAGGTTGTCTATTTGAACTAATACATTTGGCCTACAATTCCGATGGAGAAGGTATATTGTGAACAAATTTGATTTTTTTTTTTTAAATTGCCCGCATTCATCGGAATTCCGATGATAATTCAATATCTCTTTTCGACAAAGAAGGAATTGGCAATGAAATTAGTTCCTTTTTACAAAAAGTGCCCGCGCTCGTCAAAATTCTAACATTTCAAATCATTTTCATGGTCTCTTCCCATTCTCACATTGTCGCCCCAGCAGCGTACTCCAAGTTTTGGATGAGGCATGGGAACCATTTTGACCGATTAATGCCAGCTCCAAGCATTCTCGGCTTATGGAATAGGGTCTGCGAAAATGGGAGCAATGTCGGCTCATGGAATAGGGCAAGTGTAAAGCTTTGTCAACATCTCCCAACCTGTGCAAAAATGGGAGCAATGTCGGCTCATGGAATAGGGCATGCTCCCAAGGGCTAAAGACCAATAGGCTTCATTCCCCTTCTTTCATTCATTAGTATCAGTCACCCATCTATTTTGGACTTGCAGATAGTGATGTTTCTGATTCTTCGTTGGCCTGGGCACAAGCGTAAAGCTCTGTCAACATCCCCCAGCCTGTGCGAAAATGGGAGCTTTGAAATGGCATGCCAGCTATTTGACAGACTACCTCACAAAAATTGGAAGTTTTAGAACAAGGTATGAATATCTATCATAGGATAAATAATAGAGGAATTTTGTCACATGTTGTAGCTGCAATTACCAGGGTACATGTTTTAAAGATGTTTTATATCGTAGAATCAACATTCCAATGACTATTTATTTTTTAAAATTTGGATATCGTATTCTATTTTCATGAAAGTATTCCTTTAGGCAAGCAAAAATAAGCCTGAAAAAACTACACAAGGCTTAAACCATTATTCATAGCCCCTAGAAAATCTCTTCATTACCAAAAAACCCTATTCATACTTGAAAACATTATTCACACCTAAAACATTGTCCATGCCTAGGACATTAATCACAACATCAAATAATATTCATAGTGTAAATAAACACTATTCATGTTTAAACTATTGTTCATAGATTCATTTAACCTCAAAAATTACTCTAGAAGCTCTTGAGTCCAAATTTGTTGTTCTCTATATGAATTATGGGGTTTGAAATCTATTTAGTATGATTGTGTAATATCCCTTGTCCAATGATGACTGAAAAACAAGGAATATTCATTGTCAAAACTACAAGAGTCCTCAAAAAATGGGTGTATGATGATGCAACCTCAAATTCATCTTATTTCATATCTAAATCAAACAAATGCCTCATTGACAGTCATAAATACATGTTATAGGCAGCTAATATAAAATTACATGGATTGCCACAATAATGTATCAAAATCAGACTTCACTAGATTATTGACATTTCGTCAAACATGTCATGCAACCTCTGAAAACATATTACAACTACAAGCCCATTCAAATCTTATTATAAACGAGTTCCAATGCAATCATAGGATCTTTACATAGGCTGACTACCAAGAGGTATGCTACTGATTTTCTGAAGACATTAGACAGTCACTAACTGAAGCATATATCTCGAAATTACAATGAAAGAAGAGGTCTGAAGAACCTGATTAAGTTATGCCCAAGTCTGGCAATATAAACACCAACATTACTCATCCAAAATAAAGCCATGTTAGAGTTATGATCTTCAATAATTTCTCTTAGACAAGAGAAAAAAATTAAAAAACCATTTGATTACTACAATAAATTTATTTTCTTATTAAAAATATAAATAATTACATTAGATATATATTCCACATAAAGAAAAGAAATGATGAAAATCATTTGTGTCTTAAATAATGAGATCAACAACTAAAAATGGGAAAATAATATCCTAATTACGACTCCCTAATTAGTATAAGATACTATTTCGGATATTATACTAAGGATAAATATTCAAAAAGTATAGTAATTACACTAATACATATATCACTCTCATGCCTTCCTTAATTTGATATAAGGTCCCTCTATCCAAATATGAAGTCTCAAGGGAGTTTTATGTGTCAATTATTCAAGCTTCTTCTAAATCTATTCCAACCTCATCTTCAAATACATGTCTTGATGATGGTTGAGGATCTTTAAACTTTGAAAATATGAATGAACATACTCCTCTAGACATGATTTAAATACCACATTTAATTATACACGTGGATGCAATGGACATGAATTAGGATGTGTGCAATGAAGTGTGGAGGTTCATGAGAAATATACATTACATTTTTCAGAAGAAGATTTAGGTTTCTATCCTCCTCCCTTGTTGACATCCCCTCCCCCATTGTCTAATATATATATGACTTTTCCAACAACTTTTAATCACAACAAGAGATAATTTTGTGTGAGTTTCTTAAAGCCAACTTTATTACTCTCCCCTTGAAAAATTGAAGAAAAAACCATAAACAAAATTAGGAAAATCCTTATTTCAAGCATCATCAACAATTCCACTAATGAATATCATGATTTGGAGATTAAAATTCAACAACTTAGTGTAGTTCTAGTAACATTTAAATAATAGGTGACAATGAGTTATACACTCATCATATCCCTTCTAAATGACATTTATAACCTATTATGTTTTTATCTTGCTATATGACATCGATAGCTTAATTACCTATTAGGGGCTCATTGCCATTCATGGTACTACGATTTCATGTGTAATCATACTTGGGAGGCAACGTAATAGCCTAGTTCTTCTTGTCTCTACATTGTAGAGCAAGAATAATAGTTGTCAATTGTTCCTCTTTTTTAAGGATCCACTTTACCTTTGTTGATTTTTATCTTTTATAACTTGATATCCTTTCTTGCATAGAATTGTCCTCAATCCAAATTCTCTCCTTTCTTGGACGTGTGTGTTCCTTGATTAGGACCTCTTTCATTGTTTTGTAGGAAAATAAACAAAGACATCGACCTCTCCTCTCTACTTATACACAAAATGGCTAATTGAAACCACTTCATATACATAAAATGTCTCCTTGCACTGATCGAGCCTAAAAAATGTGACAACCTTGTTCAACAAGGGTTGATACTCTACAACATGATGCCTATCATTCATGAGTTCAAGGTGGTTGCTTTCATGCTCAATAAAAATATGATCAAAACTTTTTGTAGTTTCGCCGCCATCATAATATCATTTTGCTATTGTTAACATCATACATCGTCATGCTATGCTGGCAATCAGGCTCTTCAATTTATTCACTCTTTATATGTTAGTGACTACCTTTAGCTTATGAACCTTCAAATAAATCATCATAATGACCCCTTCACTATCTTGTGTTGAATGAAAATCCTTCAACTGGACTGCATAGTATAATAATTTGGTGTGGATCTTTCATTCTTTCCTTGATTTGCCATTTTTTATTGTTCCACCCTAGAATTTTGTATTTGAGGTATGTAAAATATTTGCTCTACAGAGTTTTTCTATTTCTCTGCATTCTTTTGGTTGCCTTCATTTAAATTATGTAATGTTTCCATGATTTCAAAAAATAAAGATTTTAGGAACAAGGTTTGATATGCATATATTTCTTATATACCGGCACAACAATTGAATGTTGGGGGTGTTATGGATATTTTAATATAGACATTTAAAATATAGAAACCCTTGTTATAAATCTTAGAACTGATTCCAACACCAAGAAGTAGGGTTATTTTAGATATTTTGGAAGTAACACATCAAATTTTGGGTGCCTTTGAAAAGAAAGTGGTATGATGAAATCTTTGGGCATAAAATAGATGAAATGCACTCCATACTACTGTTACACAATATTTTGGTCGATGATATTTTAAAATAGTAAAAGAAGGTGTATGGAACAACCAAATTCATATCATTATAAACAATGAATATTTTAAGATCCTTTTATGATGTTTAAGTTGAGAATTTTTTATGAAAGGTCCCTAAATGAATACACTTTAAACTGATTTTAGCAATGACTATTGGATGTAGACAAAATGAATGCTTTTTGGACTAGGATGGTACACAGAATCTTCTATCAAAAGGTTGTCAAAAATTCTTGGGACTAGGAGGTGTGAACTGGCCTACTCTTCTACTTTTCATGCCATCAAAATTTGAGTTTGATTGTCATCATTTGCTTTGCCAAATTCTTTACACGTAACTCCTGAATCAATTTCCTACACACAAAATGACAAAAATAGGTTTGAATATACCTTGAAGTGTGAAATATGGAAGGTTTGTATTCTTAATCTCCTGCCCATTTTTTATTTTTAAAGATGATATATTTATTAAGTATCTCCTCTATTTTTGGAGGTAGACATCTTTAGGAAAAGATCTCTTCCTCCCTCTTTAAAATGATCCCTTTACACTTGTTGAAAAATATCTATTTTACAACTATCTCTTCCTTTATTATAGCAATGAGGCATGTACAAGGATCTTTCTTTCTAGCTTGGAATGCATGTATATTTATTAAGGGTATCTTCTTGGTGTTTAAGGTGCTTATCCTTGATCGCTATCTACCTTAAGATATCAACCTAGAGGTATGTTGGCATCTTAAGGGGAGGAATATGAGCTCTCTTTTTTTCTCATGTTAATTCATTTATGTTATATCATCAAACTAGAAGTGTTGTGTTACATAGCGCCCCCTAGGGCATGGTTATTATATTTTTGGGATTCGTTACTTGGAATAGCATGGATTAATGCTAGTGTGAACATTGTTGTTGTTTACACCTTTTCAAGTGTTGGTTATTATTTTTGTTTGTGTTTTGTGTCTCTACAACAACTATTTTGTAGTAGAGTTTTTGGATTGCCTTGTGAACAAATGGTTTTGTTTGTTAATCTTCTCTATCATGGATCACCTAGCATAACACAACTTGCTAGCCAATGAAATCCATGATTTACCATGAATCACCCAACATTACATAACTTGTTAGCTAGTAGTATTCACGTTTCTTCTCTTTTCTCTTATCATATGACTAATAGTAAGCATCTCCTTAGTAGACCTAGAAGTCATATCTCTTCTCCTATGACAAAGTGTTCAAGTAGAATTGTTGGGACTAGGAGGTGCGGATCAACTAGATCCTCCACCTGTCGGATGTAGACAAAATGAATGCTTTTTGGATTAGGATGGTACACAGAATCTACTATCAAAAGGTTGTCAAAAATTCTTGGGACTAGGAGGTGTGAACTGGCCTACTCTTCTGCTTTTCATGCCATCAAAATTTGAGTTTGATTGTCATCATTTACTCTACCAAATTCTTCACACTTAACTCTTGAATCAATTTCCTACACACAAAATGATGAAAATAGGTTTGTTGATGGGGGTTTTCCTATGTCAAACCTTGCGTTGTGAATTAACCTTGAAGTATAATGTTTTCCTTTTGAGGGAAAGGATAGATCTAATCTAAAAATGCTTAAAATTGAACATGATACCTTGATGAATCTTTCTTGAATCCTCACACAAGGTTTTAGGATGTCATGCAGATTGTTGATCATGAATGTTGGGCTTTAACTTGAATTCTCCTTCAATGCTTGATGAATGCTTGATTGCTTGTTCACTTGGAATTGAATTGATTTTATAATTAAGAGATCACTTGAATTTTAGGTAGACCCCTTCAAATGATAGGGTAGGCTTCCTCTTATACCTAATCATACATAAAGTGTTTGAACTTTTTCTCACACATGAAGCAAGAAATGAGGGGTCATATTTTGGGTCCCAATCACGAGTACTAGGGCACCTAAGGCATCCTAGTCTTGTCAATGAGGACTTAAAATTGAACACAGGTTGAGGAAGGAGTTGAAAATGCAGATTTCAAGACGATGTGAGTAGAATCAAAGTGGGCACGAAGCAAAACATGCCTAGGGGATATTTAGGATGGGACATGCTAAAGTGGGCATCAATCTCTCAAGATCAGATGGACCTTAAGTGATTGTCTCCCTTACATATCATCTATTTGAGTGATAAACTTCACCATTCTACTCACAAGAATTTTATTAAGTCTCAAATATAGGGCTCATAACTTATTAATGATGCAGTGAAAGTCCTTCATGAAGGACTTCTAGAAGTATTTTTGGATGAGTCTTTGTCAAGTGCAGATAAAATACAATTGATGCTTAATGGATTTAAAGAACGTGCTTTCAAATTGTAAGCCAAAGTTTTGAAGGATGAAGAGAAGAAGGTGGAAGAGAAAAGACTAGAAGTTTTGGTGATTAGATGTGCAACAACACATATCTAACTACAAGAAAGCATAATTTTTTTTTAGAAAAGTGTAAAGGATGTAGTGGTGGCATACATGTTTTAAAGGAAATGGCCTAAATATACTAAGGATATTAAGGGTCACATAGATATTATAGCATCACAAATTGTATAACTATCCAATACTATAGACAAGAAGAATGATGTAGAAGGAAACAGAAGGCTTCAAATAGAAAACTTGTACATGCAACTAAATCCATTGACTAATCAGAAGAACAAAATTAAGAAATGGTTCGATCATCTGAGAGATGTTGTAGACTTGCAACTCACCAGCATGGTAAGACTGTTTGAAGACTCTTAGAAGCTTGATTTGGTGGTGAAGGTTTCAGATAATTGTAGGGAGGCAAAGGATATTCTTTGGAATATTTAAAGTCAATACAATATTTTGGCCTCTACGTAAGAAGATTGGAAGACATCTTGGTATCAACCCAAGTTCGTTCACAAGGGCATCATCCCCCCTACCATGTAAGCTACTTAGTTTTTGCGGGTAAGAATTTTTTTTGCTTTGGTTATGGTTGTGGTATTTGTAGGGAGACATTTACAAATTTATATCTATTTTCACTATTTAATGGTTTATGGGTTTGTAATGGTAATTTAATGTTCTTTCATATTTTTGTATAGATACTTTATAATAGCCTATTATGGTGATTTGTTCTATTATGGATAATGTTGTGGGTTAGACGGCTTTGCCATTGGTGCATGAAAGAATTGCATGATTTCTACTTTTAAAAATTACATGAAACATTTTTAATTTATTTGATTTAGTGTTATTTGAAAAAAAGATTATCAATGATGTTTCCTTTCCCCAAGAATTCAATCTAGGATCTTTTCGTCAGATAATATGTAACATCCAATGACTAAATATTTTCGTTACAAATTCTTATTTTATTTACTTACCATCTAAGCGTGAATTATAATTTATATCTGTGCGGAAGCAAAATATACAAGCTGAAGACTCGTGTGCAAGTAAATTTCATAAAAGAAAGCAAGCACGCATTATCTTGAATGACATGGAAACAAGCTCATCAGCTACCTAGTAGAGAGCAATTGGAGAAAAGAAGAGGAAAGTGTAAAAGGGTGATAAATACATAGAGAGTATGCAATACAAACAAACAATGTTTGGAGTGTGTGATGTGACGTCTCTAATTTATGTTCGAAGAGACTAACTGGTTTTGGAATTCCTAGGAAACCTATTGGGCCACGCTTGGAGGAAATCAATGTGTTCATGCAAGGGCCACCTTTTTTCTATTATGAGAATGATGCTTTTGCACCGAAGGATATTTGGAAGACAATATCCAAAAATTTCTATAGTGTGGAACTAGAGTTGGTGGATTCAAAGTACTTTTTGGCTTCCAGAAGACCAAGAGGTTATGTACACAATCTCCCAATAGAAGGGTGATTTCAAGCATTACCTCTCCCCCCCCATGACTATTGAGGATGCACTTCCTCAGACAAAGGATGGCCTCCATGGGATCAAAGAAAAAAATTGAACTGCATAGACTCTAGATGATGTGGTGGTGTCCTTCGTAAAGAACTTTGTACTATAATTGAAAATTCACGAATGAAACTACAAGATAGTGAACAGAAATACATTCTTGAAAAGTGTGAAGAATAGATCTTGGTTTGGGTGGGGCCAGGTCAGGTGGCTCCTCTAGAGGTTGACAAGATAGAAATCATATTAGGATTTGAAAAAGATAACACTTGTGGAACTTCATGTGCGACTGATCGATTGTGTTGTTTGGGTATTGCATTCCAAATAGATACAGTTGCATACCATTTATTTGTCTTGAAATCATTTTATCCTGATGGCATTAAATTAAAGTATTTTCTCTTCTATCTGGTATTGGTGGAGCAGAGGTTGCATTACATCGACCTAGGATATATATTTCTGCAGCTACAACACAAGTTAAATGTATCCCAGGTCGATGCAAAGCAACCTCTACTCCAGAGATCACCAGAAAATAGAGAAAGAACTTTAATTTAATACCATCAAGATAAAAGGATTTCAAGATAGATAAATGCTATGCAACTGTATCTATTTGGAATGCATTACCCAAACAGCACAATCGATTAGTCGCACACGAAGTTCCACGAGTGTGATCTTTTTCAAATCCTAATATGATTTATTTCTTGTCAACCTCTAGAGGAGCCACCCAAACCAAGATCCATTCTTCACAATTTTCAAGAATGTATTTATGTTCACTATCTTGCAGTTTCCCTCATGAATTTTCAATTATAGTGCAGATTTCTTCACGAAGGACACCACCATATCATCTAGAGTCTATGCTTCAATTTTTTTCTTTTATCCCATGAAGACCAATAGTCCTTTGTCTAAGGAAGTGCTTCCTGGATAGTCATGGGGGGGAGAGGTAATTCTTCAAATTGCCCCTCTATTGGGAGATTGTGTACATAACCTCTTGGTCTTCTAGAAGCTAAAAAGTACTTTGAGTCCACCAACTCTGGTTCCACACTATAGAAATTTTTGGATATTTCCTTCCAAATATCCTTCAGTGCAAAAGCATCATTCTCATAATAGAAAAAAGGTGGTCCTTGCATGAACACGTTGATTTCTTCCAAGCCTAGCCCAATAGGTTTCCCAGGAACTCCAGAACTACTTAGTCCCTCTTCACATAAACTAGAGACGTCACATCACACACTCCAAAAATTGTTTGTTTGTATTGCATACTCTCTAAGTATTTATCACCCTTTAACACTTTCCTCTTCTTTTCTCCAATTGCTCTCTTCTAGGCAGCTGATGAGCTTGTTTCTATGTCATTCAAGATAATGCCTACTTGCTTTCTTTTACAAAATTTACTTTCACACGAGTCTTTAGCTTGTATCTTCTGCTTCCGCACAGATATAAATTATAATTCACACTCAGATGATAAAAAATAAGCATTTGTAAAGAAAAGATTTAGTCATTGGATGTTACATATTATCTGACAGAAAGATCCTAGACAATTCTTGGAGAAAGGAAACATCGCTGATAACCTTTTTTTGCAAATAACACTAGATCAAATAAATTAAAAATGTTTTATGCAATTTTTAAAAGTAGAACTCGTTCAATGCTTTCATGCACCGACAGCAAAGCCATCTGACCCACAGCATCTGATACCGTCAGAATTCCAACAATGACTAAAGAATCATCCAACAAGGATGATGTATATCGGACGTCACTTCCTTGTCGGACAGTTATTAAGGAGCAAACATAGCAGACATCAGAATTTTGATCATAATCCATTAAAATTTTTGGTCGGGGAAGCAAATATAGCCGCCGTCGGAAGAGTTCATAACATCGCTGGACTGTCGATGCAAATCGCATCGTCGGGAAGACCAACGACGAGTTTTCGACAGTTAAATTGGTCGGAAGTCCGACATGGTGTCGTCGGAAATTAGGCCCAAATGTACTAGTGTTGGTTGTTAGATATCAAGATAATCCCTAAGAATCTCATGATCAAATAGTGAAGAGAATATTCAGATATTTGAAAGGGACTCCGAATTATGGAATATGGTATAAGAAGGATGACAATTTCACCCTAAAAGCATATACAAATGTTTATTGGGCCAAATGTATAGATGACAAAAGAAGTACAAGTGGTGATGCATTTTTCTTAGGATATAGATTGGTATCTTGGTTGAGTAAGAAATAGGATTTACTGTAATTGTCTACTATAGAAATAGAATACATTGGAGTGGTATGTTTCTATACTCAAACTATATGGATGAAGAAAACTCTAAGAAATATCAAGGTAAAGTATGACAAAGAAATTCCTATTATGTGTGATAATAAAAATGCTATTAACATTTTTTAAAAATGGTAATTAATTCAATGATAAAGGGGGAGAATGTTGGAAACTTGAATTGTTTTTTTGTGTTGGCATTAATGTCAACCTATCTTGTGTTGTCATTGATGTCATTATGTGTTGCAGATGATACAAAAATATATGTTCTAGTGTTTTTTGTGTGGTCTAGTGATATTGAGTAAGGTTGAGATATTTCTAGAAGGTTGGTGTAGTGGAAGTTTTAATATGCAAAAAATAATATTTATGTAGGAAAGCATTTTTAATGTCTCAGTGGAAGAGTTATTTGTATTCCTTCAATATATGAATATTATGAAGTGTGGTTCTATATATAATGTTCATGATATGTGTATGTTGTGCTATCAATTTTACAGGACCTCTATTGGTCAGATGATGGACTTAGTTGTTGTTTTTGACAATGGTGGTCTATCAGAACTAGTTTGAAGAATGCTTGGCAGTTCTCTAATTTATAGATTTAAGTGTTTTGGTTTTGAGGGAATTTTTATTTGGTTTGTACAATGTTCCATTTTATCTTTATGGCGATGGCTTAATTGGCAAGTGAAGTTATAATGTTTTGAGTTACATGTGTTGCCAGTTGATTTTGTTTTTGGTTATTTTTGATGATGTATCCTATCTATACCATTCATTTTTAGTTTGGATATGCTTTGGTGGTTGTGTTTGGATGGTAATATGGGTCTCACCATGTCATGTGTAGAACCACATTAAGTTTTGTGTATGGGAAGATGATTTTTGGGCTGACTAGTTGGAGTGCTACATAGTTTATCTACACAATTCATTTAGCATTTGACCTTGTAGGATCTGTTAGCATGTGTAATTGAGTAGAATTTTTTGTGAAGGACGTGTTTTTATGTGTTTTAATCCCCTCTATCTCCTGGAATGGACAAAAATAGATTTTAAAGGCTTGGGTTGCCAAAGTTATGTAATTTTATATATTATGTTTGTGCCCAACCTAAGCAATAAAACATATTGTATATGTAAGAGTGTGGATGTATGAGTTGAGTATGGGATGCATGTTTATTGATGTGAAGTGAATTTGAATGATATATAAGCATATTTGGTATAGAAAAAGTGTGAAAGCCAATAATCAAAAGTATTGAGATAGAGCTTGAAGTCAAATGTGTTTTGGACATGATGTTGGTTACTTGACACAACAGTTCAAGGGAAGTTTCATGATTGCGATATCTTACTCATTTCAGTTCTTGTGCATTTGTATCTTTCCCTAAGGTTGTGTTCTTTATTCCTACAAGTCCTTTCAGGGGTAGTGAGCTCTGTAGCCTTGAGCTTAAACATTGTAATCAGTTATTCATATTTTGAGTGTGATTCTCTTCATGGTTTTTCCACATAAATCTAGTGTTCATGTGTGTGTTGTGTTTTGTTCTTTCATGTTTCATAGTTGGTGTAATAAGTTAATTGTGGCTTGAAGTTTAATTAATCAAAATAAATTTTTTTTAAGGTCTACACTAATTCACCCCCAACCCCGCTTCCTTCCCCCCGCCCCCCACCCCTCCCCAAAAGTCCTATGGTGTATTAAATAGAATAATCTCAATATCTTGTACCATTTAGGAGATATTAATGTTTCAAGGTTAGAAATGGACTATAAAAAATATTCAACTTGAATTTTGGGTTGTTAAATGATTGATTGGGACCTCGCTATATGCTTGATTGATAATTGGTTGAAGAAAAGCATTGTGTAGAGAACTATGAGATATCCAACTTCAGAGGTTTGAATGGGGAGTCATTTGGAGATGTACATGTGTCATTTGCATATTTTTTTGATGTCTGAAACATAGGGCCAAATGTTTGCATGAACCCATCTTCTCACTCATCTAGAAGCTTCCTTTATTGTTGTTTTTTCGTATATAAGGTACCCTTATAGAATATTAGTCATGTAATGTTTACTAGGTGAATTTTTATGTTGACAAAATTGATTCAAAGTGTTGTTGGATTGATTGTTGGAGACTCATGTTGAAGAAACCATGTACTACTTGTATTGTAACTGTTGTTTTAGTAATACAAAGTATTGTGCTTTTGGATTATGGGGTATCTCTCCCAAAAGGTCTTTTCGGATGAAATATCTTGTGTTCATTATTGTATATATTTATGCATGTTCACTATCTCCTTTTGAACATGTTTCTATTTCTGTAATAGTTAAGGTTTGTAAGGAAAACTACACAATTGCCCCCACTATATTAATGTTAGCAAGTGTTTTCCACAGTTTTGCTTCCTTTCATACCTCATGATTATTTAGAGCTAAAAGTTTAAAAATCACATAAATTTAATTTTTAAAAGCTACAATATATATGTAAATTGGAGCTTCAAATGATAAAAGTAAACTCCTCCAAATATGTCAACAAATTATATTTTCTAGATTACTTAATAAATATAGTGGACGAGCCCTTCTTTTTAACACATCCATTCAAATCATGCTAAATCTAGATTATGATGATAGTCAATTTTTTATAAGAGATATATTAAATTTCTTTGCTAACAAAATTGAGTTGAAAAGATAAGAATATCCAATCTAAAATGTAGTTTTAAGAAAAAAACATATCTTAAGTTCAATATACTTTTAAAAGAGGGAACTTTTTATTTTAAATTACATAATTATGAAAAAATATTAACTAGTGAAGGTCCGAATAAAATATATTGACCATTGTTTGTTGATATTTTTAGTATGTAATAACATATAATTAATATCCAATATATATTTAAAGTAGTGTAATCCACTATATATTTAATTGGGTTTTCTACAATTTTTCCGCACTTGTCCATTGGTGCCAATAAGAGGTTTAATGTTTCCCATTTTCACCATGGCAATAGAAAAATCATTGAAAAATGTATTTTGATTGGTGGAATAGGTAGTCACTAGAGAATCAGTAGAGACTCCATTGAATAGCTCCTGATCTGAGTGAAAAACTCCTTTCTTGCTCGTCAAATCTTTGTAGTAGTTATTATCAAAAGTAGTGGGAGTAAGAGTGTCTATGGGAGAAAGATTGTTATCACCGTTGCCACTACTATTTGGGCAATTGACCTTAAGAGAGGTGGCAAATGCCTTGTCAATAACTCTATCACCATATATGCGACCTCTAAAAGTTGTGCACCGTGCTTGCCCAATTGTATGAGCACCTAAACATCATTACCGATATTCATTTAGTTGAAAATATAAACACGCGACTTACAAAAGTAGAATAGCCATATTCATATTAATACTCAATGTTGCATGTATGATTTACCTGAAAGTGCAACCATGTCCTTTGTAGAAAGGCCTTTACTACTAAAGGACTTAATGAGAGAGCTCAGAGTAGAAAAGGGAGATGGAAGATTGGAATTGGCAGCAGATTGAATCGCAGTGGTGGAGTCTCTTCTTCCTAACAACACGGCCCATGTTGGTCCTCCCAACTACAATCACAAATGAAGTACAAGTATAAGATAATAATTCTTACAAAAAAATACAATATGTGCTAACATCTTAAAGGACTTCAACTACCATTTACATTAAATCCATCTCCCTTTTCTTAGTGATAAAATCTCACAAAGTCTACTTGACACTTCTTGATGATTTTGTTCTTTCCAATTATGTTCCCATCTATGAGAGACTTTTTTGTTCTTTACACTATCGAATTACATATGCCATAATTGTTTCAAAGTTAACAATTGACTCTATGAACTAAATTGCCCAAACCATAAAACAAATAAATTTGACTATTATAATCTATTTTGAAAGAAAATGAAAAAATAAGAAGAAGTTAGTTAATAGATATTTTAAAATTAAATAGACAAAATGGTAGATAATTATTCTTTAAAAATAAACGAAAAATGAATGTTCATAAATATAAAATTTTAATAACATTTATAAGATTTATAACTTAAATAAAATAAAATATTGACTTCCTTAAAGTTAATATTGAATTTGTTATGTTCAAAGATGAATTTATTTACAAACAAGAACACAATGATGATTGACATTTTATTTCAAATAGTAAGATTTAATATATTTTACTTAAATATCAAATTATTTGACAATAAAAAATGAATAATAAAGAATTGTCTCATTTATATTGGTTAAAATTTGATATTTAATCTTAAAAATAGAATCAAATGCATTTTTCTTAAATATCTAATAATTTAATAATTAAAATTAAGTAATAAATAAATGCTTTACTTATATTGTCTAAAATTTGACTTTGACAATTATAAAATAATAAGAAGGAAGATATTAAATTAACAAGAAACTGTCAATGCACCCTCAATCTCTTAGTGAAGTTGAATGATTTTGAATGGGCCCACGGAGGATTGGGTAAAGGATGAAGGGATCACATCCTGAATGACTTTGGTTGAATGAATGCCCTTCTAGCTTGAACTCTTGACCAAAGAATTTCAACCTATGACTCACACTTCTATACTAGATAACTAAACGATTTTGAATTTAATATAAAAAACTCCAACCAAATAAAATTACAAACAAATTCTGATCTGTTTTCTAATTATCAATGTAAAAAGCTAGATTCTAGTGATATCAGATTTCCACTATCTGTACTATTCATGGCTACTGTTTTGGATTAGATTGCACTTACATTCTGTCTTCTAAAGAATAGACATGTTGGCCATCCTGTCTAAATGGACACGCTAATGCAAATTATCAACTCAATCTTGAACGATTATATATTCGTGTACCACAATCACAAATATAAATATGATATAAGAATAAGGTGAGCAGCTGAGAAATATAATTACTTCAACTACAGAATCACGAGCAGCAATGGCGAGAATATCAGCACAAGACACAACTCCACTGCAAACAGCCTCCATTTGAGTCTTGATGGTGTCGATCACCTCAAATCCTCTTACAGAATTGGCGTTAGGACCTGCACCTTTTTCTCCACTTGTGGTATCCAATAGGATCGACCCATCACACCCCTGCAAATTCAAACTGCCATTAAAAAAAAAAAAAATTCAATTGAAATCAAGCTATAATTTAGAGAAAAACTTCAATTGAAATCAAACGAAAGAGACTAGAAAAACGATTATATATTGGTAAGACTTAACGTTAACGAAACAGTCATGAAAGTGAAGACGTAGCAATGAAGCAGCCATTCGTTTCTCCTTGGCGACTGCTGCTTTCACAGCAGCTTTGACTGTCGACAGTGCCTGGGGACACGTCTTATTATAAAATGTCGAACTGAGCTGCCCGTTTACATCCCACAGACAAAAGATTATAAAGACAATAAATGTAATAAAACTACTAGTCCTCATTCTTTTTTAATCTAACAGCTTCCAGAAAAGAAGGAATTGCAGGCAACTTGGCATAGATAGAATGAAGGAATGTGGGCTTTTTATAACTATGAGATTCCCGTGGGTGCGATTGAGAATCAATCACTAGGCTAAAACATCTAGATCGTTCATGTTCATCTCTTTCTTTGCTTTTTCTTCGACTGTGGAAAATAGCTCCTCCATTTTCCATGCCTCCACGCGTATTGACTGTTAAATGTCTAAGTATGTTTATTTCCGTTGGTGGTTTTACATGCAAAATTGGATTCTTTTTCCTCACCGGCTCGCATCGTGCATTTCGAAATCGTGTCGTACACGGCACTCCATTGACTCGCCTCCTGTAAACAACGGATTTAACGTGTGGGGCCCGTTTTAACTCAAAACAACACATTAATTATTTAAGTTCGACTTTATGTTATACTTTTATATAGATGTAATATGGAGTTAAACCTTTTTTTATAAAGATATTTTTGTTTTACTTCAAAAAAAAAATTGTCCTTTCAATTCTTAATATTTAATAATATTTTTATGACTAAGGTTTAGAGTATACATGATCAAATATGATGTCACAATACTATCCTCTTTATGGAGGTTGTCTAGAATATCTTAAACATACTTTTATATATTAATAATATGGAATTTAACAATTTTTTTATAAAGGGACATTAAATTTACTTAAATTTATTTTATTAGATAGGAGAGATGATCCAATAGTTGTTATAGCATTTGATTTAATGTCCAATATTTTTGACAATATTACACCACTAGTTGTGACTTAAGTTGTTAGTGTTGACGATGAGTACTCATAATCATATGAAATGAATCCGTTAGATCTTAAATGCAACAAATCATGTGATGCCACATTAACATACCAAGAAAATGACTTAAAGCACAAATAGTGGTCTCACTTTTCTTGGGGGTCTTTCTGGATGCCTTTGGCAAAAAGCATGCTAATGTGGCATCACATTTGGTGATGTGGCCCTGAAACACTAGTTATAAGCAAGTGACTTGCCAAGTAAGTTGTAGTAAAAAAAAGGGAGTGATTTGAAATTTCCACGTAAGATTTTGAGAAGCACAAAGTTAGGGTGTTCAACTACTTGATCCTCTCTCCCAAATGTTAAGCATCTCAATTTGTGCATTTCAAAATTATATGTAATGAAAATCACTCTCAATTTTTTACAATAACATTATGATTAAGGTTTGAAGATTGCATCATCAAATATAATGTCACATTAATATGTTTTTTATTGAGGTGTCGAAATAAAAAGAAAAATAAAATAAAATCGACAATCATAGATTAAATATCTATATGATGTCACGTACTGACAACTATAAAATCACAATTATTTATATTATAAAATTTAAAATATTAGTTTAACCACTAAAACAAACCCAATTTAAATTTTAAAAACTTTCGTACCAGATGTGGTGGACAAAATCGTGGATTCAAGCTTGCAACCACTGAGATGAATTTAGATAAACACGACAAAATTATATGCAGCGCACTATAAAAGTATAATGCATGAGATGTATTTTAAGGTCCCCACATAAATATGTGGAGAAGATTTAAGGCGTTTATTCTAGAATTGCTCTCTAGTCAAAAAGATATTGACTGAATCACTACTTAGCTGTCACCGACAAAAAAGAGTTTAAAAAAGTTGAAAACTATTAAATTCCCATCATCACATTCTTCCAAAAGAAAACAAAATAATTTATAAGACACTGATGATGGGAATTTAAATTTAACAATTTTTAGTTCTTGATGTTTCTAAATTACTGGTACGTTTTGCAGAGTCATACTTGGCCCGAGCTACTTAAGTAACTATAATAATTTTGTTTCCCTTGATAATAGTTCTTTTCCATAATTTTTCAAATTGTATTGATGATGTTGGCAGCATATTCTGCGAACTTATGCAAGAAATATATATCGTGCCTGTCCATTGTTGTATCTCTGTCTTAGTCCAACTTTATGCTTGCCTCTTTAAGTAGTAAGTTACACATTGTATTGTCACCTCTAAAGGTTAAGTCTGCTCGATTAAAGTATAATGGCTGGTTGTAAATGAAAAGAATCCCAAAATTTCATTATCCTCTAGTCAACTGAATGTATTGGCACAAGGAATCTCTTGTCCTTTATGGCTTGTTATTTAAGTTGTCTTTGCTTATACTTTTGCCTTTTTTTAAAATCAATAATTGGTTGTAGTAAAATCTTGTGAGGTGATAATCATTTGATAGTGTCAAATACTGGTAGAATTTTTCATTACATTAAGTTTGAATTAACTGTTATAATATATCTTAGTGTATTAGCACAAATCATATTAATAAGTTTAATAGGTAATTCAAAGGTGAATTCAATGGATTGTTAAGTTGGCATGCATCGAATGTCATGGAGTTATGTGTCTAATTACTAAAACCACTAAATCATGTGTGGAACTATCATTGTCTATAAACTAAAAGTGGAATCTCGCATTAATATTTATAAGTCGTTACTTGGTGCTATCCCATTTAACGCATAAGCTTTCTTCCTTGTGCCAAAATTGATCATCATGTCCCAACTTATAAAAACCATTGTTTTCGCACAATTATTTTCCTTATCACCACATAGCATTTGTGTAAGAAATTAACCTATTTAATTGTTGGATCAATTATGTCTTGCTCACAATGTAAAGTTATGGGGCCCCACCATTGTTCATCTTACCTTGTAACCATGCATTTATTCTCTTTTTAAATGAATGTGTTCACATGTAACCATTCATTATATTACAGTAAGCTCTATTTAATGCACCAAGTCCAATCCTCCACCAAACGGTAACTCAACACTTTGGTGCATTATTATTAAGTTCAAAAATAAAAGAGAATTGTTTTTTGCTATTATTTCTAGTTTTCAATGAGTTAACTATCATGAATATTTCTTAGGGCGCAAGGGACTCCATTAATGAGTTATTTACATTATTCACACATTATGTCTATATTGAACTACAAGGAAAATCATCTTTCTTGAGTTGCAATTTGTGCCCTAGTTTACTTATGCTCTAGTGTCAGTGAATGTTTTGTTTTTAATTAAAGATTGATGACCAAATAAATAAGAGTTTGGTTACAATTATGTGACTAGGGTGGTCACATCAACTAAGTCATAACCAAGCTATACATCGGATACAAAATCAAAAGATATTGAATAGTTCAACAATGCATATGTAAAGTAGTCTACTATAGTTAATTACAGAACATCATTCACTATCATTATCTTGAATCTATTCTTCTTCATTCTATTTTTTAATAGTTTACTTCTCTTTACCTTTGTCTTTTTTCGTTGCTTGCACCCCACTAAGCTAGTAGGAGTCTTTTCCTAGAAATACTCCAATAGGGGGAAAATCCTCTCCCAGCTAGAATATTCACAATTTTGATGTGTTATCTCCAGGTCTCTTACAGTTGAACGTCCTTCTAGAGTTGCCACTAATGTTTCTTGCAATAGACATTTTCAAAATTAATACATTCATCCTCAATTTTTTTGTCAACCTTCCTTAGATCCTAAGGCCAATAGTTTTCTTCCTAAATGTCTTATTTGTATAGCGATGTGGAGCCTTCTTCAACAATCTTGAGGAACCTATCTGTCGACATCTTCAAGGTTAAGGTGACCTTATTGACAATCAACAGAAAAGTGAGTCTATTTTTAGACTAGAGAAGGATAAATCCCTTGCCTTTCTATACATACGCATTCCTCTTTTTTCACAAAAACCAAGAAAGTTCAATAGATAGAGAGAATCAAAAGACGTTAGTCTTCTTGTCAAGACCTTTAACATATCCAACTAAGTCTTCAAACCAAGACAATTTATCTCTAATGTTGTACCCCACAATGTCTCCCATGAATGAATAAAGACCAGATGGAAGAAACAAATTTGCATTGAAAAAATGATGAGCACTATTTTCTTTACAACCACATAAAAGAAGAGAGATAAGATTAACACTAATGACAAGTTTGTGAAGGATTGGGAGCCATTTGAAACAACTTTTATTTGGTTCTAGTTTGTTAGACCAACATACTTGAAGCACACTAGACCAATCTTTGTTTTCAAGATTCAATTGCCATACTTTATTAACATGTTCAAAGATATTATGATTATAAAATTATATTTTGTAAAGACAATGAATCTTGTTTTTCAAGAAGGGCAACCAAAAGTTCATATGAAATTATCATAGTAGCTAACATTATTATTGATCTTGATTGGTTGTTTCACCTTTTCCAATGTATTCACAATGACAAAATAAGTTTTTTTGTTAGATTCTTTTAGGTTATATTTGGTTTGTAATGAAGGCCAAGTTTTGAGACTATTACTCATATATATGTCATTAAGTGAATAATATCCTTGCAAGAAGACCAATGGCTTATTATTGTGCATTATATTCCACCTTAGTGAACTACAACCATTTACTTCATCATGCTTCATGTTAATTGCCTCATTTTTTTGTACCATATTCCTACAATATTATCAAGCCTTCCAAATAATAGGAAAAGCAGGTGATGTAATGCCCCTCCCTCGATCAGACTCTGTTTAATCTAGTTTGAATTTGGTTGACTTCTCCTTTTGTTTTTAAGATGATTATACTCTTAAATGTAATGATTTTTATCATGATTCTAGGATATGTTGTTGGTTATGCATTTTATCTCTATGGATGCTTAGATGTTAGATTATATAATTAAGTACTAACCTTGGACTAACATATCTTCTTTATGTATGAAATATTTCTTGTGTTCGTCTACTTGAATGGGTATGAGTTTGTATGGGGTGCAAGGAGATGATCTTTCGTCACCCACTTCGGAGGGACACAGACTGTCATGACTCTCCTCCATTGGTGTGCGTGTATATGTTAGATGTAAGTATGTATGTTTTCTTGATGATGTAGGACTGCAGGTAATGAGCATCAACTTCACCTGAATCTTTAGGTCTGAGTGTTTTCTTTGACCCAATGGTAACATGGAAATTGGAGTTATCAGTCAAACCCCGATGTACCATCGTTCCTACGGAACAAGACCTATGTCAGGTGACCTTGTTTTGTTGGTATGTGGTTGTTTGACCTTGTCCAATTGTGTTCGTGTTTCACAGTTTCTTATTCCAAGGTGTTGTTGTGTGCTTAATGTGTTAAGAAGAAAATTAATGTTAATTCTTTAGATAGATTAATGATTGGAAAATCATGAGATTAGAAGATGGCTCTGTGTTTGCGTGGGTGTTTTGCTAGGGCTGATGTGCCCTAGCCTATGTCCTATGCTCTACTTGCTTCTCTCCCGGGGGGGTTTCTTGCTTTTGGGGGTCATTTTTTGCTTGCCCGTGGTTAGGTTTTCTGGGCTGCCACAACATTTTTCTTGCAACCCTTTTCTATTTCTTTTGCTCTAGGTTGCCATTGGGGGTGTGTGGGGTTTTTCTTGCAACCCTCTTCTTTTTCTTTTTTTTGGTATTTTCTTTGGGTTCATGGAGAATAGAGGATTATTCTCTTCTCAGATGATCTCTGGAGATCTGAATATGGCGGGTTCATCTCATTTGATGCATGCATGTGGAAAAGAACACATTAGTAGTTCTCAATCAGGGACAGGCGTCTCTTCTTCGAAAGAGCCTTTTCGCATGAAAAAGGTGAATGGTTGTTTGGGGAGATCACAAGATCATCCTGTTCTGGTTATTCAACCTAAGAAAATTTCAGAGGATGTTGAATATTGGTGTAATCATGGTCTCATATGCAAATTTATCATTCTTCGCCTCTCTATACCATTTTTAAAATCCTAGGAATTTCATGTCTGGAATCCTGAAGGAGATATGGAGCTACTTATGGCAGCCAATAACTATTTTCTAGTTATTTTTTCCAACCTAGCAAACAGGAACAAGGCTTTTGAGAGTGGCCCTTATTTTTTCAACCAAGTGGGACTCTTTATCAAACCTTGGCATATTGGCTTTAATTCTTCTATGGAGCTTCCCTCATGTGTGCCCATGTGGGTCTGATTGTCGAGGCTTTCGTTGGAATTATAGAGAGAAGATATTATTCACTCAATCTCACTGCTTCTTGGTAAACATGTGGGTTTGGCTTCACAAACTCAAGATCAAAAGGTAATTTCCTACACTCGTATATGTGTAGAAGTTAATTTAAATAATGCTTTGCTAGACTCTATGGAAATCTGTTTGGGGATATCTTCTTGGATCCAACAACTCGACTATGAAACCCTACCATTTACATGAAGAATTTGTCATGAATATGGTCATTTACAGTGGAGATGTCCTAGAAATAAGTCTTCTAAATTGGTCATTTTTTATCCTCCTCACTCTGTTCTAGGGGAAGATAAGGGAAAAGCCCCTATGCCTGATGGTCCTGCTGATAAAGATGACTTCATTCCTGTCAAACCTTGGAATAAAGGCAACGGAAAGAAGAGAACCTAGTTGGATAGACAAAATGATGTCACCCTAAATAGGTTTGATGTTCTAGATGATTTGGTCCAAGAGGAAGGAGTTCCAATTGAAATGTCTTCGGGTGCCCAATTTCAGCATGAGGTGCTGGATGGGGATTCCAAGAAAGAGGGTCGGGCCCTATCTTTGGAGAATGAACAAGATCTTCAAATGGTTATGGATTTGCCTTCCCATGTTTAGGACAACAGAGATCTTAATGGGTCACAGGTCCCTGGAGGTGCAGTGGTCATGGCGTCTACTCCTCCTTCCACTATAGTGGCCTCAAGTTCTGTGAAGAGTAAAAAAGCCCCACATATTTTAGGCTTACAGCAGAAGACCCTCAATAAGGGTTCTTTAGACAAACCTTTAAGGAGTGGATGAAAAATGGATCTAGAAGAGGTTAAGTTAGGGTCTGTCAAGCCTATTGATTCCCACTTCTCTCAGCCACAAAAATGATTGTTCTCTCATGGAATGTAAGGGGGTTGAAAAACATCCTTAGATAGAAGGTTGTTCACAGATTAATTGACTCTAAGTCTCCTGATGTTGTTTTTATTCAGGAAACCAAGATTTCGGTGGATGGTTTGGCCAGTTGTGCTTTGCGTGTCTGGCCCCAGGGCCTTTGGTAGGGAGTGAGCTCTCATGGTAGTTTAGGGGGGGTTGCTTGTTTCTGGAACCTGAGGAAATTTTCCCCTTTGTGGTGGTTTTCTAGCAGGTCTTCCATTTCTATGGTCGCTTCTAGCTTTGAGAATGGAGAAAGATGCCTCTTCTCTAATATTTATGTTCCAACTGATCTTGTGGGTAAGTCACATCTTTGGGCTCACATCAATCTTGTTCGGGCTCAAGATCCTTTTCTCCCCTAGATTTTGGCTAGATATTTTAATGTTGTTACTAGTTTGGAGGAAAAGCAAGGTGGGTTATTTAGGCTTGATCCTTCCTCAAATTTACTCAGGGATAATATTGGTCTCTTGAATCTCATTGATCTGAAGCCAATTAATGGTGTCTTTACATGGAATAATAGGAGGAGTGGTGTTGAAGCTATCTCTGAAAGGCTTGATAGATTTTTGGTTTCCTGCTATTGGGTGCATGATAGGTGGTCTACTAGTTTAGAAATTCTTGATTGGAGGGGTTTTGATCATTGGCCTATTAAGATTTTTGTTACATCTTGTAGAACCTCCAAAAAATCCCTCTTTCAAATTCCAATTGATGTGGCTTCATGATCAATCATTGAAGGATCTTATGGTTGATTGGTGGTATGAAGGGGTGCCTACCAATGGGTAGGCTATGTAGACCTTTGAGAAGAGATTACAACATGTGAAATACAGGCTGAAGAGGTGGAATAAACAATATTTTAGGAATTTGCATAGACACAAGATGGCAGCTTAATCCAAGCTGGATGAGGTTACGCGTCAAATTAGGGATCAAGGGATCACTGTGGAGCTCAGTATGGCCGAGTCCCTTGCTCTTAAGGACTTAGAAGAGTGGGAGTTGCGTGAGGAGATTTTCTGGAAACAAAAGTCTTGTGTGGATTGGCTCCAAGAAGGTGATAGAAACACAACTTTTTTTCACAATTTTGTTAAGGCTCGGACATATGGTAACTCTTTCATCTAAAGAAGAAATTGCTAGGGAAGTTGTCAGTTATTTTTATAATTTGTTTACCAAAGAGGATCCCAAAGATATGGTGGAAGAGAGGGCCATCTTGAACTACATTCTCCCTCTTGTCTTTGTTGAAATGAATGATTCTCTCTTGCGCCCCATTTTTTTGTATAAACTTGATGGGGTTGTGTTTCAAATGAAAAAAGGCAAGGCTCCTAGCCCTGACGGGTTTCCTATTGAGTTTTTTTAGGAATTTTGGGAGATTATAAAGTATGATCTTCTAGATGTGGTTCAAGAATCTCATAGGAATAAACAAATTCACAAATCTATGAATTCTACCTTCTTGGCTCTAATTCCTAAGAAGGAGGGGGCTAATAGTTTGGATCAGTATAGGCCTAATGCTTATGTAATGTTGTCTACAAGATAATCACTAAATTGATTGTTGAATGACTCAAAATTCTCCTATGCACTTTGGTTTCTAAGGAGCAAGGTGGTTTGATTGGTGGAAGACAAATCCTCGATGGAGTTGTGATAGAAATGGAGGCTATTCATTTGATGGATACCTCTAAGAAGAATGCTATGTTTATTAAACTTGACATGGCCAAAGCTTATGATAGGGTGAGTTGGGATTTCTTACAGAAGATCCTTTTGGCTTTTGGTTTTGGAGAAGAGTGGGTGAATTCGGTTCTTATTTGTGTGACTTCTACCTCTTTTTGAGTTCATATTAATGGGGAACCCTCAGAATTATTTAGCGCTTCATGAGGCCTTCGACAAGGAGACCCTTTATCTCCCTATTTATTTATTCTCATGGTTGAAGGTCTTGGCAGATTTCTCACTTCCCAAGTGAGACATGATCTTATTCAAGGTTGGAGTTGGAGCAATTGTCTACCTCCCTATTCTCATCTTTAATTTGTGGATGCCATAGGTTTGATGAGCAGGGCCAAAATCAATGAGGCGGTGAATTTCAGGAGAGATTTGGATATCTATTACAAAGCCTCGGGTCAGAAAATTAATAAAGATAAATCATCCATATATTTCTTTTATAATCCTCGGCTTATTCAGAATAGAATTGTCAGGATCCTCACATTTCAGATGGGGTCCCTTCCTTTGTTGTACCTCAAGATTCCTTTAGATTTGGGGGTTCAGCACGGAGATTTTTGGCAAGGAATTTTGGATAAATTTCGTTGCAAGGTTAATCATTGGACTTACAGGTGGTTATCCTCTATTGGAAGAGTGATTCTTTTGAAGACTGCAGTGCAAGTGCTTCCCATTTATAAGTGTTTTGTGCAGGCTCCCCTCTCCATCTTTGTGAGAGAGTTTGATTCTCTTTCTCATCAATTTCTTTGGTCTGGTAGTTTTCTTTCTTCTAAGTGGAGTTTAGTTAAATGGGACTTTATTTGTAGACCAAGACATGCTGGGGGTCTTGGCCTCAAATCTATTGCTTTGGTTAGCAAGGCCTTGGCGGCTAAACTATATTGGAGGTGGTGTAACAGTCAGGATCAAGACTTGGCCAAGATTTTAACCCAAAAGTATCTCCCTAGTCCTAATGATCATGAGGTGCCCTGTCTTAGTTTAGTGGGCAAGGGCTCTTGTATCTGGGATACTCTTAAAAAGAGTGCCCAATTTATTAAAGATGGCCTTTTATGGATTTATAATAGAGGCTTTGAAGCTCTTTTTTGGCAGGACTCTTGGGATGGTCACCCTCCTATTATGTCTAGTTATCTACAACTTCAGCCTCTTTGCAACATTTTCATTGATGCTGGATGGGTTAAGGTGGATAATTTTAAAACAGTTAGGTGCATTGGATAGGTTGAGGTGCTTGTTGGAAGGATTCTCTTGAAAGGCCCTTGGGTGGCTCGGATGAAGATCGTGTGGTGTTGGTTAATATCTTGGAGGGTAGGTTATGTAGTTCCCTCAGGGAGAGAGATATTTTGGCTTGGGGTCCTAATGCAAAAGGCAAGTTTTCTGTTGCTGAAGGTTATGCTCAACTTGATAGGCAATTGCATGGCTTGACGGATGTTCCCTGGTGGAAGAAGGTTTGGAATAGCTTCTCTTGGCTGAAATGTAATTTTTTCTTATGGCTAGTTGCTCAAAGGAAATGCCTCACGTGGGAGAATATTCATAAGAGAGGCTTCTAGGGACCATCTATTTGTTATCTTTGTATGCATAATGAGGAAGACTACTCCCACTTGTTTTTTCTATGCCCTTTCTCTAGGTAGATTTGGCACAAGTGGTGGGAGGCTTGGCAACATGCTTGTTTTCATGCTACCTCCTTTATTGACTTTTGGGATAGCTTGGGCAAACCCCCAACAAAGACCTCTTTTCTTCAAGTGGCTTGGGCTATTGGGCTAGCCCTTATTATCTAGGGTCTATGGCTAGAAAGGAATCGAAGGGTCTTTTATGATTCACATGTAGGGAGTCCTCACCTATGGTAGAAGATAGTTTAGAGGCTTCAGGAGACAATCTCGGTTTAGTGCAATTTGTCTAATAATGTTGATCTGGGTGATTATGTTATTGTAACGAATCTACAATTAGAAAACATTAAAATGGATTGTACTGCTGGAAATAGATTTCGACGTGCGAAGCAACGGATAAGTAGAGATGGAAGGTGGATTCCCCCTCCTATGGGAATCTTAAAAATTAATACAGATGGCTCTTCTTGGGGGAATCCTGTATATGAAGGTATTGGAGGTATAGGTAGAGGTGATGATGGTTGTGCAGTTTTTTTCTTCTCTATTTATATTGGGCAGCACTCTAACAATCTTATGGAGGCCCTAGCTATTAAGATTGATGTTGAGCGAGGCTGTTCTTTAGGATGGAGTAAGATTATTTGTGAGCCAGATTCTCAGATTGTTGTTGACATCTTGAACAAATAAAAATTGAATGATGTGAGTTGGCAATTAGCTTCTGTGGTCAGACAGATTTTAAAACTATGTAATACATTGGAATTTGTCTCCGTTTGTCATATTCCCATGGACTGGAATAGAGTGGCTAATTGTTTGGCCAAGTGGGCTTCAGAGCATGTTGATGGCTGGGATTTTAGTGGATGGGATGGTCTACCTTCTAATTATCTTGAAACTTTAGATAGGTTAATGCTAGAAGATAGGATGATGCAAGAGCACCCAGTGGTGCAGGATCAATTTCCCTTTTATGTTTGTTTCCTTTTCATTGTCATTTTTGAGGCCCTTCGAGGCTTCAAATGAGCCTGGTTTTTGGTGTAATTCCATAGTAGCCATGTCATATTTCTGAGGGCTTTCCGAAAAGGTATTATCATTGTAAATCTAGCAGTCAGATCTAATAATATGGTCACTAGACTATATAGTGGTGGTGCTAGTGGTTTTTTTTAGGATCTTTCTAGTTTTTGTTGTTGTCTTGGGCCTAAGGCCTGAACTTTGTATTTCTGTGATTTCTAAATAAATCTTTACTCCTTTTTCAAAAAAAATTATTGGAAAATCATTGCAATTGTTTTGTTAAATTAAAATTGTTGAGTTAGATAATTTAAGTATTTTACTACTAAAATTTCTTGTAGAGTTATTAATAATAATATCTAATTATTTATTTTAATAAATTAAAGTAAAATGTTGTAACGCATTATTATTAAATTTGTGGGGTTCATAGATTTAAGTTACTTTAATTTTTGAAAAAGATTGTGTTTATTAGACTTTTGATTATTTATTTGGTTATTTAAAAGGGGATTATATTAGAATGAATTTTATCATTTTCATAAGACAATTCATTAAATAATATAATTATCATTTTTTTTTATAATTAAGGATTTTATGATTTTAATGGAGTTTCATTTATAAAAAGGGAAATTAATAACTATTTGTTTTCGAATTTTAAATTTGCATGTGTGGGAGTTACAAAAAGATAATCAATCAATCAATCAATGAACTTTATTAATTTTGGGGGAATCTTGCATGCTTTTTGGGGGGATTTACATTTGGGAATTTGATATAATATTCTTTTTGGGGGAATTATGGGCTCTTGCTATGAAATTCAATGTATGCATTTTTGGTTATGGTTTTCGAATTGGATTTTTGAAATATGAGGTTGAAAAGTTGAAATGGAGAAAAATGTATGGATTTTCTTGTTGGATGTTATTGAAAAGGGTTAGAATCATTTTGTTAATGTTGGTGGATTTGTGTGTCTGGCTCAATGTGTTTGATAGCTGTGGATTTTTTCTTCAGCTTCTGTTTTGTTATCCATATTTTATTAAGAGGTAGGATTTCAGATTATTCTCTTGCATGTGGAAATTTCTTTTAGTTTTGTATGAAATAAAATAGTCTGTTGTTAACCTGAAAAGAGGAAAACTTCATGGTTTGTCTAGTTATTGAAAATAATCTATTAATTTGGATTAAATTAGATGTAAAATTTGGAAAATTTGGAAAGGGAAATTTTGGGGAAGCTTTTGGAGTGTTCAAGAAAATATATTGTTTTCGGGATTGGATTGGATTTTTGTTAAAATTTTAGGGACTGTTGTTAAACAGATTCACTTGTACATATATATTGATTTCTTTCTGAGATTAGATTCAAAAAAAATGGAAATGGGGGATTGTTATGGAAAATGATTTATTTGCATAATGATCTTGATTCTTTTGTGTTGAATTTGGTTTTCGAAATTAATTTGGGTTTGTTGAATTGAATATTGTTTTCGGGTTTAAAATAGATATTGGGGAAAATTTATAGGTCTGTGATCTTGTTTTGGAAATTCATGGTTGATCTTTGTTTTTAAAACAAATTTTCATTTGGGGTCCTATTAATAAATTTTAAATGGGATTTTCTTATATAAAGAAATTGAGAATAGATCGAAAATTTTTGTGAATCTGTGAATTTGAAATTATCTTTATCTATGAAAGTTTTTTGGGATTATTGTGTGTTGATATTATTATTATCATTTTTAATTTTCATATATAAAAATAAATATGCAATTAAATCTCTTTTATTATCTTTGGAATCGCATCTCGAATATTTCGTTGTTTGCACAGTAAATTTTATTATGTGTTTTATATGCATTTTTTTGTGTTTGTTCCCTAATTTTTTGTGGGGTGTGGGAAGCCCACCCACAACTGTGGCTGGCTCGACCCACAACTGTGGGTCTTCGCATGACTATGGGGAGCTATACCCATAGTCGTGGGTGAAACCCATGACTTTCCTTGATACAATGTTTAGGTCTGTCTTCTTCGACCGTTATTAATAAATCAAGCAGCGTGCAATGATTTTAACAATTAATCAAATTTTTTTATATTAATATATGTATGTATGTATGTATGTATGTATGTATGTATGTATGTATGTGTGAAAAAAAAAGGAAAATGGATTTGAGTTTGGTTTTTCAGTTATGTTTGTGTTAATAGTGTCAATTTAATGTGCCATTTGTTATCACTATTAAACATACTCATTATGGCAAATTTGTTTTGGTTTTAATTTGTTAAGGGTTTTTTTTATTTTGTGTAAAATGTAAATCTCAATTTGCTAATGTCTTATTTTTGTTATGGGCCAGTGAGAAAGATACATTTTTTGTTGAAAGTCTAAACCCTTGTTCAGGTATTTTGTCTATGGATAAGATTGGATGTTCAAAATTCACGGGTCTATTTATTTTGTGTTGAATATTTGTTTACATTAACCCAAGTACAAGTAGTTTTGTTCACCTCAGTTTCAAGATGGGTCATCATGCATTCTATTAAAGGTTTTACCATGGTTGATATTTACCATTTTCTCTGTATGTCCAAGCATGCATATTGCACAACATTATGGTCTTAGTCATTGTGCGGGTATGAAGTTCTTAGTGTGGTTAACACACATTTAGTTATTTGATTAAGTTGATCATCCACTACTCTTTACCATGGTTTGGGTTCGGTGGACATACTGCAGTTTGGTTACCATTACTTGATAAAAGGAAGTTGGAAAACAATGATGATGTTGGCAGATTGTTTTCAAAATTGCAAACGTTATATATACATTATTGAAGACACTCAAAAGGGTGAGAGTGGTTGTTTCAAAAATAAAAATCATGTGATTATTATACTTTGTATAGAGTTATTTTTTCAATGATATAAAGGTATAATCATTCAGTTTCTTATATAGAAAGTTTGTAGAGCAATTACAGTGTATTGTGAAAGAGATTCACCATATTATACCATTATTTATATTTCACATATGCACAATGATACATTATATGTGAACAATTGAGGCATATTGTACTTTTTCTTTTGAATCTCAAGTGATGTGAGAACAAAAGATGTTGTGAAGTGAAACAAATATCTTACTCTATATTTGTATCAAAACTATGTCGGTATGAGATGAATTGTATTAGACAGTGAGGCACATTTAAATGTTAGTGAGACACATTGTAGCCAATGAGGCATTTTCGAGTGGTTTTTATTCCCCTTGAGGGTTTTCCACTTAGGACAATTTTTGTGGTGTTATGGATGTTCTTGATTCGTCATATTCATTTACTTCATATATCACTTAGTTTTAAAGTTGTCCAAAGTTTATTTGATCTGCATCTGCTCGTGAAAAGGATGTGTTATAGCCTTGTGATGTACTTTAATATTTGCACTATCAAAGTTATCAGCTATTCCTTTCTGCTATCAAGATCTAGTTTTTCAGTCTATCCATGTTCAAAATGTAATTTCATTTTTGCTTCATAAGTTTTTTCATTGTAAGAAAAGTAAAGTCTTGTTATTTTGTCCTCATGAAAGGTGTAAACATTGAATGAGTATATGTATAAATCTATCACAAACAGGTTTTGCTGATACCTTCATGCTGCAATCAGATAGTTTTTAAAACTTTTGCAATTTCTTTTAAGTCTTGTGGAATGTTTTATTAAATCAAAGGTCTGAATATGCTTGTTCTCATGGTTGTCATTCTTCAATTTTTTTGAAATATTGTTTTAAGATCTCTTGAATTTGGTATACCACTAATTCACCCCCCCTAGTGGTATTGTACTCCAACAAGATATGTGATCCTTTGAATATTTTGAGAAACAATGATATCATCTAAATAAACAAGCACTATCTTATACATGAAATCTTGAAGAGACATGTCGATGGTTCTTTGAAAGGTTGCCCGGACATTAGACAAACCAAAAGGCATTTTCTTGTAACCCATGGTGCCCCATTTGGTGTTAAAGGCTATCAGATAGTTTTTCTTCCCCTAGGTTGAGAAAAAACTGCATTAATGACTATTGCAGAGGCATCTAGATGGACATGAAATGGTACTAACCAATATCAAAATTTAGGCATGAAATACTTGTTTGAATCTCATGTAAGGTGATATTGAATTATTCTCTTGAAGTCATGCAAAACGTTAGTACAACATGAGAATAATAGTGAATTATAAAAATAAAAATACTTAATAGAAGATCATTGTATGTTTGATAGTGCCTTTAAACTTCACTTGGTTTCTCTTGAATTTTTAGGATTGGAAATAAAGATATTTTTAGACAGTGTTATAAATGAGAAAGGGGGTTTCTTTTTTATATGCAACTAATGTCATTTCACAAACAACCTTTAAAGAGAGGTCAATGACAAGATTATATGCATTAAGGATATGAAGCTAACATCTAAACATTTGAATTTGAGGCCAAATTAGGATGACACTAGCATTGGGCACTAGTTACTAGTCATTATTGGCAATTCAAAAATTTTAATTGAGAGGACCTAGTATCTAATCCAATTGTTAGTTTAGAAGGATAGGAATTGTATGATGTTATCAAGTTTGTCAAGCAGGTCCTTGGATAGGCACATTTTCAAATGATAAATCACAAGCACCAAAGTGAGAGCTAAACACCATATGAAATTATAAGGGGCAACAATTTATGATGCTATTTTTATCCCCCACTTTAGTGGGGGTATTACCTTCTACTTATACCATGTTGAAGTATAGAGTCAAAGTGAGGGAAATTATTAGTACACTTTGTCATTCATAATCATACACAACATGAACATACACATAAAAGGAATAAAAGAAGCATAAATATATAACAATTAAAAAGAAAATATGCAACATGCATGAAACAAAAAAGAAGTAAACATGTTGAAAATACTCTTGAAAAAATATGCAAGACATGCAACAAACACATAAGATAAGTGCAACAAACATGCACAAAATGAAGCATACACACAAGACATGAAGTGTACATACAAGACACAAGGAAAACATGTAAAGAATAGAAGACAAACATGAAGCATATAATGATAATTTAGGAAAATAAAGATTCTAAGTCCTTGAGGTGAGGTGACATTGATATAAAAGGTTATCTAAGTAATTACTGATCACCAAATCAAATTGGTCCTGTGGGATAAGAAATAGATGGAAGGATAGAGGCCCCCCCCTATCCCATGTCATCAAAACGTGAGAAGTGATGGTGGTGTAGGGTAACACAAGGAGAAGAAAGAGATGTATCTCGATATCCCGCAGTGTTAAAAAGGATGAGATAATGGTCATGCGGAGTAACATGAAGATAGTTGTAAAAGGTCCCCACTATCCCACACCATTCAAGATGGGTGTGCGATGGTCATACGGGATAAAAAAAAGTGAAAGGAGAGAAGGATCCTGCTATCCTGTAGTGAGAATGACCAAAGCAAAATGGTCATGTGGGGTAAATAAGATCAAAGAGAACAATGAAGTCTCTTATCTCGCATGGGTTAAGAGGTCACACCGAGTGTCATGTGGGCTAACAAGAGAGAACAAAGTCTCTTATGGATGCTTATCCTGCACAAGTCCAAAAATTGTTCAAGGTGTTGCACGGGCTAACAAGAGTGAATGGAGTCACTTGAAGACGCTCATCCCGCACATGTAAGATTGTATCATAGATGATGATGGGGGATAATAAAGGGAAAGAATGAGGTAGCCAGATAGAGTCGGTGGTCTATGTGGCATTTGAACAAGATTGATGAGGTGACCAAGATGACGATTAAGAAGAATTTTGATGACACTTGTGTATACCGATAGACACAATTTTACGTGGAGGCTGGCCAACCTTGACCGAGTGATCTGGACAAAGAATATGTAGACATGTGGCTCCCTGGTGCACAAAGAACAAATCAGATATGCAAAATTTGGTGACAATAGAGGTAGTTATCAATCCTTTCAAGGTAGATTGATAGAGGATGGAGAATGCATTAATGGTGACCAAGTTGCAAGCTAGTTGTGTAGATTTAGGAATGATTCCAAATCGTTTCGGGCAAAGAAAGATTACTAAACTTAGTAATCTAAGTACATAGAATGATCCAAAGAAATGATGCATTTACTATAGGTGGTAAATCTAAGATCATATTTAGAATAGAGAATAAAATCTCTAGAGGTGCAAATCTCCAAGACAACTGACTTAAATAAAATATACAAATTTTGCATTGGAGAAAAAATCAAAGGTGTATAGAGTCGATTGAATCCAATAGTATATGTGATGAGATTCAACATTGGTAGGTGTGGTTGTTGAGATAGAGATAGAGGTGGAACTATAGTAGCCTCAACTAGACTATTGTAGTGCGAGTAGTGAAGAATAGTAGAAAATGTGTAGTTGTTGTCAAGAGAAAACAAAACAATCTACAGAAGTAGAGAGAGAAAGAATAGAGTATTCTATAAGGTGAAGTTGTAGCAAAGAGAAGAAGACAACCAGACAGAGGAAGAAGAAGAAATAGAGGAAGAATTTCAGCAAGTAGAGAAATTCATTCTCAAGATATGAGAAATTTTTAAGCGTTACAAAACTCATTTGTAACAATGTTTTATCACTATATTGTAAACTTTGATAATCATTGTAAATATCTGAATGGGTGCTCAGAGCAAGGGTAGGCGATCCTTTGAGTAGGTTCTCATAAAATCAAGGGTTGGTGCTCCTTGGGTTGGTACCCTAAACATTGTAATATGTTATTCATTGTGACGCAATATTGGAGCACTAGACTCCATCACCATTTCTCACCGAGGTTTTTCCCACTGTGGATTTTCCTCATAATATTGTGTTGTAGATTGTTTCTTGTGCGTGTGTGTTCTCATTTGTATTGAATTCTTAATTTCTGCATACTTAGTTTAGAAAATTTGTATAAATACATTGATTCACCCTCCCTCTCACTATCCATTTGTGTCCTTCAAGTGGTATCAGAGCCCTAGGTTCTCTTCATGAAAATCTTCCCCTAGCTTGGGTAGATCTTGTCTTGTGAACACAATGGCTAGAACTGAGTCCTCCTCCAAAGTACCTATGTTTGATGGCACTAACTATGCCTTTTAGAGTAGAAGAATGGAAACCTACTTGTCCTCTTTAGGGTTTGATGTTTGGATGTCAGTAAAGAATGGATATATATAGTTTCATCCACTCCTATTGGTCTTGATGCTAAATGAGAATATGAGAACAATTCAAAAGCTAAGAATGTTATCTTAGGTGGCCTGTTTGATATAGAGTTTGTCAAAGTCATGTACTGCACTTCAATAAAAGATACTTGGGACAAGCTACAAGTAATCTATGAAGGCGATATCAAAGTAAAGGAGGCCAAACTGCAAAATCTCAAAGGTCATTTTGAAGGATTAAAAATGAAGGAAGAAGAGAAAATAGCTGAATATATTCAAAGAGTAGATGAAATCATAAATACTATAAGAGGACTCAGATAAGAAGTCAAAGATGAAGTTATTGTCAAAAAGGTACTCATATCTCTCAATACAAAGTATGACACCAAAGTATCTACCATTGAAGAAGCTAAGGATCTGACCACCTTCTCTATGGATGAACTATTTGGCTCTTTGTTAGCCTATGAGATGAGAAAAACAAGTGGAGAGTCATCAAAGAGAGAGGTATCATTCAACATAACTAAGAAATAAAAAGAAGAAGTTGCTCATGAAGAAGAAGATGACTTTAATGTTGCTATAGCTAACTTTGTGAGAAAATTCAAAAAGGGATCAAGCAAGTACAAAGGTAAGTTGCCTTTCAAATGCTTCAACTATGGAAAAATAGGATATTTTGCTTCCAAGTGTCCCTATGGTGAGAAAGATGGAGATGAGAAGCAAAACAATGAATCCATTGGTAAGGATAAAATGAACAAAACCTACAAGCCAAGGAGAAGGAGTTTTAGGAAGAAAAATAGTCTCTACACCTTTGAAGATGATGCCATAGATGAAGAGAGTGTCTCTAATAGGGATTGCAATGAAGAAGAAAGAGAAGTTAATCTCTTTATGGCACAAGGAGAACTAGATGATGAACAAGCTGCTAGTGATGAAGAGGAAGAAGCTGAAGCCAAAGTAGACCTAGAAGGTGAACTTGTGAGTGCTCTAGAAATTAGAAAGGTAAGAAAAGAATACAAAAAATATAGGTCTGATATTGTAGAAGAACAAGAGCTGCTAAACAAATCTCTTGAGGAGTCAAAGACAACAATTTTTGACTTGAGAATCGAGTTAGAAGAAGCAAAGAGGATGTATGAAGTAAAAAAATCAGATTTAGAGGAGAAGGAAAAGAAGTGTCAAAAGATGGAAGAATAAATTGTCAATCTCAAAAAGGAACTTGAGAAGTATAAAGATGAACTCAAGATAAGAACCAAGTATGGTGGCAACACTGAGGCATTGGACAAAATGTTGAGCAAGAAGAAGCACACCAATGACACTAATGGTGTTGGATTTGAAGTAGGGAAATGTTCTAATCATGAAGATTCACTTATCAGGGAGATACACTTAATTTCTTCAAGTGAAAGTAAAATCAAACAAACATTCACAATCAGAAAGCCTAATGAGAAGAAGGCATATGTTGCTGCTAAAAAGAATCATTCAATGAACCAGCATGTTGATCCTAAAAGAAAAGCCAATATTGATGATGGAGGCTTCACAAAGGTCAAGAATACAAGAAGGAAGAGCTCAAGAAGACCAAGTTATGTTGCTCCAAGAAGACAAATGAGAAGCAACTCCAACAATGATTGGTATGTACCTCAATTTCAAGGCTACTCCTATAAATGTAATACTTATGGTCATAGAATTGTTGATTGTAAGCTTATGCATAAGTCTCCACTAAGTTTTGAAAATAGAAATCAATTCTCTACTCTTAGGGATATGAACGTTATTTTTTATCAAACAGGGCTTTTTTCTTAAGTTGGACATGTCTAAGGCCTATGACCGAGTGAATTGGCAATTCCTTTTCAGAATTATGAAAGCTTTTGGGTTTGGGGAAAAGGTGATTTAGCTTTGTTCTTAGTTGATTAGCACTTCAACCTCTAATGTTATTATTAATGGACCCCCTTCCAGTTTCTTCAAAAGTTCTAGAGGCCTAAGACAAGGGGATCCCATCTCTCCTATCTTGTTTACTATTCTGGCTAAAAGTTTGGGTAGATTTATTATGAGAAGTGTGGAAGAAGGGAAACTCAAAGGCCTTAAAACTTCTTTGTCCAACTTAACCTGTACTCATGAATAGTTTGTTGATGATTCTATCACTATGGGTGAAGCTACCATAAGGGAAGCGAGAAACATGAAGAGTGTTATGGATTCCTATGAAATCTGCTTCTGGTTAAAAAATAAATTGGGATAAGAGTTCTTTGTTCTTCATCAATACCCCTATGGATAGACAAAGAAGGATCGAAAGAATCCTTGGATGTAAAATTGTTGAGTTCCCATCTACTTATTTGGGTCTCCCTTTGTGCTTAAAGCCTTCAGAGAATTTCTGGATGAAGTTGGTTGATGATTCAATTCCAAACTAGCTGGATGGAAAGGAGCCCTCCTTAGCCAAGTGGGTAAGGTGATGTTGCTTAAAGCTACCCTTCAAAATTTTCCTATCTGTGCCCTTAGTCTGTTCAAAATCCCCAGGAAGTTTGCTAAGGCCATTGAAAGAATTCAAAAAAAAATCTTATGGTCGGGAGTGGAAGATAAAAATAGAATCCCCCTTATTGCATGGAATAATATTTGTACTCCTAAGGCTTTTGGGGGTTTGAGATTTAGGAACATTATAACTATGAATAATGCCTTGTTAGCTGAACAAATTTGGAGAATGAAAGGGGAGGAAAGGGAATGGAATTCAATTTGGAAAAAGAAATACCTTTACATGCAACCATCTGAGGAATAATTAATGGAAATTTCCTTTTTTATGGAAGGCTCTGCAATTTGGAATGTTGTTCAAACAGCTAAAGCTTGGGTTGTAACTGGTAGAAAGTGGAAATTGGGGAATGGGAGAATTATTAGATTCTGGGAGGACAGATGGCTAACGGATAAACTGCTGGAGGAAATCCCCATTCTTAAGGAATGGAAAGACTAGTTCAAAAGTAGGTATGGAGTCTTTGTTAGAGACTACTGGAGAAATGGGAAGTGGATTGAGTTTAGCCAGCTTTGTCTGGGATTAAAATTTTTAGAGATCTTGCTTTCTTCCAAAATCTTTATGGACAATTTTGAGGATTGTTTGATTTGGAGGGAAACTTCTGATGGGAAATATTCTATGCCTTCAACAGTGTCTATCCATAACAAAGTTTCCGAAAAGATCCCTTTGAGGGATAAAGTGTGGATAAAGAATTTGATGCCCAAAATTAATATCTTCTTTTGGATTTTTATCCAAAATAAGGTGCTAACTCTTGATAATCTCCATAAGTGTGGATTTTTTTTTCCTAACAGGTGTTCTCTTTGTTGCAGGGAGGAGTAGTTTTCTTGTTATATCCTCTACCAGTGCAATTTTAGTTAGGAAATTTGGAATATTATTTTTAGTAGGTGGAAGTTGAGTTGGGTCTTCTCGAACTCTCTGGAAGAGTTTTGGCAGCAATGGTATTGCCCTAGTTCCAATTCTAAGAATGTTGAGTTATGGAAACTAACTCTCCCTATTGTCATATGGAACATCTAGAAGGAGTGCAATAACATGATTTTTATGGATAAAAGTGTGAACCCTGAAGTGGTGGTGGATAAAATCTATAGAGGGATCTTTGAATGTTTATATGGAATTGATAATAGTTTAGCTGCTAAAGAAGACTTTAATGAAAGTTGGAACCTCTCCAATGACATAAATAGTAAGGATAAGGGTAGGGATGGTCTTTTTTGGTGCTTTCCTTCACAGGGATGGATTAAGGCCAACTTTGATGGGGATTCTAAGGGAAATCCTAGGAAAGTTGGTTATGGGGGCATCGTTAGGAATTTTGTTGGAAGTTGCCTGGTGGCTGTTGTTGGCCCTTTGGGTAACCAAACTAGTCACTATGTTGAAGCCTCGGTGGCTCTGAATACCTTGATTATAGAAAAAAATCTCAATCATGATAATCTATGGTTGGAGGGAGACTCACTTAACATTATTAAATGCCTTAAGGGAGAAATTGAGCCTTCATGGACTATAGAAAATATTATTTTTAAAGCTAGATAAATTATTTCAAGCTTTAAATCAATTATTATTGAACATGCTTTCATGGAAAAAAATGTCATAGTGGATGGCCTTGCGGACCTTGGTGTAATTTTTGAAGCTCAAAGTATATGGAATGGGGAAGTTAATATTGATTTTAGTATCAAAGAACTCATGAGAAACGACAGATTTATGGGGAAAGAAGGATCACACGTTAATCATGGAAATATTAATGATTAATCTTCAAATTTTTAGAAAGGTGATGATGGCACATCAGAAGGGCAGAGTCCTAAACAAGAATATTAATTTTTCGCATGCTTTGTGGGTGTGCATTTTCGAAGAGCCGAATGTCTTTTGGAAGAAAGCTCTAAAGTTGCAGAAGCGGAGAAATTGTAAAATGAAATCTAAAATGGGGGGAGATCTAAGAAGAGAGGAACCTGATAATATTTACAGATGGTGGGAGATGCCTAAGGTATGGACAAAGCTAGAGAAGGGATTCATGATGCATTTCATGGAAAAATTGGTAGACTATGATAAAGGTAGAGTAAACCTAGCGATCACCAAAGTTACTGAAAACTGGATAAATGGCTCCTTTAAAATTCATGGTCGTGTTAGGTTTAAGTTAGGTGCGGACCTCATTTCAACAGTCATAGGTCTCTATCGCGGTCTCTGAATAAGCATAGCAAGAACCCTTCTTCTCCTATGCTTCATTATGGTCTTATTTTGCTCATTTATGAGCATTGCAAGATTCTGGCTATCCAGGAAAATAAGAGGTTGTCAGTGTCATTGGGGAAAGGAAAGAGGAAGATTAAGGAAGGCAGGCCCAACAAGGATGAGTTGATACAAAGAAAAAAGGGTAAAAATCCACTTTGGAGAAAATTCAAGAGGACATGGGTCAACAAAAGGATACGAAGGTTGATTTTGAGGACATGGGAAAATATGGAAGTGAGATGGAGATCGATGAGTCTGACAAAGAGGAGAGCTAGAAAGAAGAGGAAGTGGGGGAAGAGGAAGGAGGAGCTGAGGATGTTTCTGATCAGAATAGCCCTACCCACAGTGTGAGTATTGGTAATGTTAACAACCAGCCAATGGAGGAGCAGGATAATCAGATTAATAAGGAGGAAAGGGAAATGGAAACTGAGCAAGAGAAGGATAAGGAGGAAATGAGAAGGGACCAGGATAAAGTTGGAGATGGGATTATTCTGGATAAACTCAAAAACTAGTCTGAGTCTTGAATGGGTTTTGATAGGTGGGTATATGAAAGAATCAAGAATCTGGAAAAAATTGATAAGAGGAAGAGCAGGGAAAGAAAAATGAAAGTAACCAGGAGCAGTTGAAAAAAGGTATGGAGGAAAAAGTGGAGAAGCTAGAAGCTCATATTAGTAAACTGGATGAAGGAAAAACTGCCATGAAAAACTTTTTGGTTATGATTTTGGATATCCTTACCTCTGTGACTAGGAATATAGAGGAAATTGCCAAGTTCCTTGATGGCTCCAACACTTCCAAACCTGTTGTGGACCTAGATATTGATGAGAATACTATTGAGGTAGGGACAGTGGAAAGTGCTCCTGGTGGTGCGGCAAAAAGGACTAGGGCGAGTATGAAAAAATATTCTTTGGCCTCTTCCAAGGAAATCCCTATGCTCAGGGATAATATTAAAGATTTGCAAGGGATTAGCGAAAATTTGGCTAATGCCCTCAAAAACATTAAGTAATTTGTATTTTATCTTTTTTCTGTTATGGCTGGATGTTGTTGGTTTTGTTGGGATTTTATGCTGGTTTTTGCCCAAAACTGTGCTTGTTTTTTTTTTGCAGAATGTCTTTTCTTGTTTCTTAATGCTATTAAATTTAAAGATCTTTTGTAAAGGGTTTTAGGATCCCTTCAAAACCTATTTTTCTTGTAATCAAAACCATTATTTTTTATCATTGTAATGGGTATGGTCATAGGAGTTATGAATGTAGGAGAAATGTATCTCAGTCCTACAAAAAAATTTCAAATTCATCATTCAATGCAAATGTTAAATGTTATCATTATCAAAACTTGGGCCACATTGCAAAATACTATAAGCTAAGGACTATTAAGCAAAAGAAGGTAGTGTCAACCTTTGAACTGAGAGTCAATTCAGATAAAAGAAACAACAAAGAGCAAGAAAGAATCAAAACAAGTTTTGGTAGAAAAAGAGAAGGACAAAAGTTAGTCAAGTTTGATTGTACAAACTATCTTACATGCAGAAAGGAAAAACTTGTGGGTAGTATACAATGGCTAATCCAATCACATGACTCGAGACAAGATGAAATTTATTAAACTTGAAGATTGGAATGGTGGTTTAGTGAGGTTTGGAGACAATTCATCAATCAAGATCAAGGGCAAAGGTACACTGAACATTGATGGTAAATTAAAAGCACGTGATGTTTATTATGTTGAAGGTATGAAATATAATCTACTAAGTGTGAGTCAAATGTGTGACAAGAGATAAAAATTCACCTTTAACTCCAAATGATGTGAAATTAGAAAGGAAAGTAATGGACAACTTGTTACTAAAGGAAAAAGGAGTGATGGAAATGTCTACAATTCAAAAGAATGCTTTGAACCACAATGCATATGGAACAAGTTGATGAAAGCTGGTTGTGGCACAGAAGGCTAGGACATCAATTTTGACAACCTAGTTAAGGTAAGCAAGAGAGGGTATGTTATGCACATACCTCAGATTATCAAAATTGCAAGCACTTTCTATGATGAGTGCCAAAGAAGGAAGAAAACTAAAGTAAGTTTCAAGACTAAAGAATACTCAACTATAAAGCCACTAAAACTTGTTCATACTGACTTATGTGGGCCACCTAGGACAAGAGCACTAAATGGAGAAAAATATTTTATGATACTTATAGCTGATTTTTCAAGGATGACGTGGGTCACTTTTCTTCAAGACAAGTTACAAGATTTTGAAAGGTTCAAAATCTTCAAAAAGATGGTAGAAAAAGAAAGTGGATACAAGCTTAAATGTTTGAGATCAAATCGTGGAGGTGAGTTCACATCAAATTAATTTGAAGACTGATGTGAGAGACATGGAGTTAGAAGACAATATTTATCCCCTAAGACACCACAACAAAATTGTGTTATGGAAAGGAAAAATAGAAAAATCAAGGAAATGGAAAGAATAATGTTAAATGAAGCAAATATGCTTGATGTTTATTGGAAAGAGGCACTCCACATAGTTGTATACACCTTAAATAGAGTACAACTAAGAGAGAATAACATAATGACACCTTATGAATTATGGTATGACAGGAAACCTTCAATCAATTTTTTTAAGGTGGGCGTGTGCACTAAGATGGTGTACAAAAAAAGTGGACACACCCCCAAAAAAACTTGAAAAAATAACAAACACGTAAGGGGTATTTCAAATTTAAAAAACCTCATACGCATTTAGGCTCATTTTGTCGAGCCTAAATGAAGCTAAACTGCATACGAGGTTTATAGTATACTAACTGTGTGCATGGTTTAGTTTTTAAAACCCCGTACGCAGTTTAGAAACTAAAACCTCGTACGTGGTTCTAGTTTCTAAATTGTGTACACACTTCTCTGTCAATAAGTTTTTTTTCACTACGACCGACTGGATCATTTTAACCCATGGCCGCAAGAGTGAAGTAGGGCTTTTAATATGAAAAATCATGCATGGGATCACCAAATTCACACAAAAAAGCCATGGAAAGAGGTAAGTATCGTATTTTATTTGTTTATTTTATGCATTTGATGAATTTTATTTGCAATTTGAATTTAAGTTCATTGGTTTTGATTTTATTTTATAATTTTTTGTTACGAATATCAGATTCTAAAAATCTTGCCCCTAGCAAGACACACATGAAAACTTAGGGGGAAAACCGTAGGAGAACCCACAACCAAACCCTCATAATACACCTCCAACTCCTCCTGTAGACCGTTCACAAGGTACACAAGAGGATTTGATAAACTAGTTAGCCCAAAACACTGCAAAAATAAATAGACTGATTTATAGACTGAAAAGATCCGAGCATGAGAGTCATGCATCCCTTGCCACTACCCTAGAAAAATTGGCTAGTAGTGCCAATGCAATTTCATGTAAAATTACAAAACAGGAAAGCTATAGGGATAGATGTCATGCTTTCTATGTTGATGGGTTGTCATATAATGATGTGAAAAAGAAAAACATAAGTAAAGCACAAATATATTCTCTTTTTGTTGATCCTAAAATGGGTGAGAACTTACCTCTTAATACAAATAGGTTTCCTATACACTAGTGTAGCCATTTGTCGCTGAAAACTGCTTTTTGGGATAGATGGTGCATGGTCTTTGACCAGCCACCTTGTAATAATCATAAGGTCCCATTATATTTTTTGAGGAAACTATATTTTGAGTTTATCCTCAATGAGCAGCTGAACTATTTTTATATGAGAGAGTTCCATGGTAGAGGTGACGGCTTTGCCCAAGATAGACCTGGAGCCCAGAGGGTACTAGACCTGCAGAGTCACACCACCTTCATACTTCAATTCTTCTCTAGCTAGGGCTCTTTTATGCATGCCTTTGCACAATCGTGCTCTCTCTTTCCATGTCCAGCCTCAATGAGATTCCAAAAATGTTGTAGAACACTTGTCACATGCATCCTAGTCAACCAATAGAACATCCTTGCATTCTTGAATTGTGAGGTGCAATTATCTAACCATATTATGTGTTGGTTGTATCGTATATGTTCCTTTCCCTTAAATTATCATAGAAAACTTTAAAGCATCCTTGCACAAACTCTGACGAATGTGTATGATCTTCACTTATGTAGAAGTGATAATCTCTTACAACCTTTCTATCCTCCTCTGTGCTATAATCTGCATGCATGAATGTTATGTGTACAAAAATAGGGACTTCTATAGAATGGTAATACATAGATTTCACTTCATTTTGAGGTTGTAGTTTATAATTTTCAGCAAAATCAATGATAGAGACAATGGTACCAAGAGGAAATGTGTCCTTACATAGCTTGAATTGCTCATCTAACCACCAAGCTCTATTTGTATGCATTATCTACTCATAAACTATTTTCTCTTGAAACGTTAGCTACACATATATCATTTTTGAATAAATCACATCTCTTCAATTCTTTTCCATCTTTAACCCCATATGTCACTATCTTTTACTTTCCAAAAGAAACTAGTTTCTTACCAATTTCATGTGTGCTATCCAAATGTAGACATATTGGCAAATGTTGCAAACCACCACATGTAGCACAAGAACCTTTCAAACACATCATCTTAAATAAATGCAACCATCATTTCTTTTACATAGCACACTATAAATAAATTATCTTGGTGACTTAGGAGGTGCTTGTATATTGCATTGCTGCAAAACATAGTTAGTGTGCAAAGTACAACATATATGACGATAAATATCATAGTGCGTGGAAAATTCAATATGCATCCACAAAAACATGTGGTGCATACATGATTAATCTTAACAAAAAAAGGTTTTTCCATTTCAAAAAATCTTTGACTAATTATTTTTTGAGGAAACTTTTGAAGGAATCTTTCATAAAATTTTGTTTGAGTCATATCCAAATAGTGTTTGGCATGTGGCTCACTATTTCTAGATCCAATTCGCCTTCCAACCCATCTCTTTGGTTAGACGAAACCCTTGTGTTGTCATGACAAAAAATTTCAATTAATGTTCCTAGTGCATCAACAACCTTGTCTTTGCGTGGTAGTCTACCCGAGAACGCCCAAAGAGAATTATTGTTAGGATCCTCTATTTTCTCCAACCTCTCTAATGCTTTATGTAATGTTGTTCTACTTATGTTTAATGACTTACTTGTTTTTCTTATCAAACTATCTTTTTTTATTTTCTTGCTCATTATGGTTGATGTAATAACACAAGTAACATTAGAATCTTTAGTATGTGATTTTGAACTAGTAGCTTGATATGCATCAAATAGATTTCTCACAATAGTTCTTTCACTATTACTTTCAGATGATCTTAGGCCTAGAATTTTCATTGTCTCTCTAAAATTTAAATTTTTAATCATTTCAACAATTAATTAGCATCTTGCAATTTGATTTAAGTTTTTAAAATAATTTTTACATATTCTTTTAACCATTCTTCTACAATTTCATTCATTTATTTTATTGGGCATTGGCTTCAAAGTATTCTCATCGATGTCAATTAGATACTTTGGTTTCCTATGAATGATTCTAGGAGGTGTTAACATTGGTGCATTGTGTGCATTAGGTACATTCATCACATCAAATAGAGCTAGTGTACATGATAATATGCTGAAATTATAAGGATCCAGTCAACTACTGAGAGGGGGAATGAATTAGTAGATAGAAAATATACTAAACTTTCACCAAACTTAATTCCAACACAAAATCAACTTGCTAAACTAACCGGTTTAGTCACTATATCAAAAACTGCAACAGTATTGTCAAACTTTATCAATTGGCCAAAACATCAATGATACAATGTACCAGATCTGAAACTCAAATACCATTTAACCAAAACATTAAACCACTTCACTAATATTAGTAATAGCTCATTTCAGATCATTTTCGGTCATCTAAACATATCTAAGTGGATTTACCAGTTATTCAAATCAACCTTATCAAAAACACATCCACAAAATCATTCACCACTTGGCACAATGATTTTTCATGTGGAAACCCAAATGGGAAAAACCACAGTGGGGATGAATACCCACAAGTATTCTGAAGTCTTCTGAAGTTCTCCTTGTTAGGAGCTAAGCCTTGTTAGAATCTTATACAATAATGTCCTATTAAGAACAAATCCAGTTAAGGACCACCCTGTTAAGGGATTGACTACAATACCCTATTAAAGGCAATACCCTATTAAAGGTAACCTCGGTGGAGGATTTCAAATCAATCCAAGCTAATGGATCGCCATGTTAGAGGATTTAAACAAGAATCCTATTAAAGCTTACTCGGTTAGTGGATTTAACTATTGTAATGGTTAGAGAACAACAGGTTCTTTGTTGATCTATACATAACGCTTCCTTGCTTAATTAGATCCTTTTCTGCTACTATCTGCCTTCACAACATTCTGCAGACACTCCTTCTAGTTCGGAAACAATCACTACTACACTTAAACAAATTCACCAACACAATTACAAAACAAATCATTGACCTTATATGAAAATACAATAGGTCAGTAAGACAACACAAAACTTACAAATCTCATAGCGATGAAAAATATATCGGTTCAATCATGACCGTTATATTACATAGAAATCAACTACACATTGTTCTAGACAACTTGAACCACTCTTGGATCACCGCACATTGGATCCTATAACTCATCACACATTTTCACTTCATGTTATGCATTTGATCATTCCCAAGATAAATTGTTATCTTCACATGATAAAACAAATTTGAAACTCATCATGTACATCATGCTTACGTGGCATCTTCATCTCTGATCAACATTCAATCATAGATCATCACAACCGATTCTCCAAGCTCCATCAATTAGGGTTCTTCTTATCAACTGGTTAGGGTTACTAGATGATCACTTTACTTCAATAATAATACCAATACTAGTTTCCTTTACTACTTTACTACTAGTTGCATTATTGCATCATTACCGGTTGCAATACAACTTCATTACCGATTTCTATTGACATCAATGACAACACTATATTTCATTAATGCAATCTTCATGCAATGCCAACAATCTCCCCCTTTGGCATTGATGGCAATACAAATATCAATACCCATTGATTGTGATGATTAAGAGTAAAGCACATACATAGGTATAAGAATCCTGGTTTACATTTTACAATCATATACTCTCCTTCAACTGGTAACTGGCTATCAATCATATAGTTCTTCCCCCCCTTTGACAACAATGTCAAAGTGAAGGTAAATCATACAGATTCATGCTTCACCACTCTGCAACTAGCTGCCCCCCCTATGGAGTAGCTCCACTCTTCACCAATCCTGCTTCAAGATTTTCAATAGGCTCCAGGATTGATGGCTTCCCCATCCACTTTAATTAACTTCATGTAGGGGTACAACCCCTAACTTACCTCTAAGATACTCAAATGTAGCCTTAGGTAGAGGTTTAGTAAAGATATCTACTAGTTGTTCTTTAGTAGATACATTCTCTAGTGACACATCTTTACTTTGCACTTTCTCTCTTAGGAAATGATACTTCAACTCAATATGCTTTGTCCTAGCATGCAACATCGGGTTCTTTGAAATATTTGTAGCACTTGCATTATCACAGAAAATCCTTACTGGTTATGATATCTTCACTTGAAACCTTCCAAAATGTGTTTCATCAAGATTGCTTGGGTACAATTCATATATACTGCAACATATTCAACTTCTATAGTTGATTGAGAGATACAACTTTGTTTCTTGTTGCTCCAAGACACTAGTCTACCTCCAAGAAAAAATGCTCCTCCTATTGTACTCTTCTTGTTATCAACATTGTTTGCCCAATCTACATCTATATAGACCTTTAGATCAAAGCTTCCTACATATGGATACCATAATCCATAATCAATTATGCCTTTCAAATATCTGAAAATTCTTTTGGCTACAACCATGTGTGTCTCCTTCAGGCTCTTCTGAAATCTGGCAACCAATCCTTCTGCATGAGCAATTCCCGATCTACTATGGACAATATAATGTAGTTTACCTATCGTTTACATGTACTCATTTTCATCAACTGATGTAGAATCGTCTTCCTTAGACAATTTACAACCCGTAACCATTGGTGTTCCAACTGGTTTACAGTCTCCCATTCCAAAAGTCTTCAACACTTCTTTCACATATTTGGAATGTGTAATGAAAATACCTTCCTTCATCTATTGGATTTGTAAACCTATGAATTTTTTTTCTCACCTACCAGTGACATCTCAAACTCATTCTTCATTTCATTAGCAAAATCATGACACATATCATCATTTCCTCCATAAATGATATCATCCACAAATACCTCACTTATCAGTATCTTATCACATTCTATCTTGAGATATATGTTAATGTCATTACTGATTATTTGAAAACCTATCTTCACCAAGTAAGAGTGCAATATTTCATACCATGCTCTTGGTGCTTGCTTCAGTCCATATAATGCCTTATGCAATTTGCACACCATGTCCTTTTCTACAGTTAAAGAATAACCATCTAGTTGTTCAATGTAGACTTCCTCTTCCAATATTCCATTTAGGAATGTTGACTTAACATCCATCTGATATAATTTGAATCCTCTATATGCTGCAAACGCAAGTAGAGTCCTTACTCCTTCCAACCTTGAAACTTGTGCAAATGTCTCACCATATTCTTCACCTTCTTCTTGTGCATAACCTTTGCATATCAGCCTAACTTTACTTCTGACCTCTACTCCATCTTTATTCAATTTATTTCTAAATACCCATTTTGTACCTATTGCATTCTTGTTCTCTGGTCTAGGTACTAGTGACCAAGTATTGTTCTTCTCTATCTGGTCAAGTTCTTCTTCCATTGCCTTGATCCATTTTTCATTTCCAAAGGCTACTTTTACAATTCTAGGTTCAATGGTGGAGATCATACATGAGTTCTCTCTTATCCCTCTTCTAGTTAATACACATGCATTCATGTCACCAATAATCTGATCGGGACTATGATTGAGTCTAACATACCTTTGAATAACATGATCTTGGTTTATGGGTTCTTCTTCTTCACTTTCTTCATCTTCTATTGGACCTTCCTATTCTAGTTGAATTGAGACTTCTTTGTTTTGTTCTCCAACTTCTGGCTTCATCAGTTTCGGTTCCAAAAATAGTGTGTAAGGTTCTTCTTCCTTCTCTTTACTAGTTTCTCCTGATTTCTCAGGAAACTCATCAACTTGGACATTTACACTTTGAATGATCTTCTTAGTTCGGTTGTTGTAACACTTGTAAGGTTTTCTCTTGGTGGAGTATCCAAGAAATATGCCTTCATCACTCTTAGCATCAAACTTACCGACATAATCACCTCTTTTGATAAAACATTTGCCACCAAAGATCTTAAAGTAACAGACATTAGGTGATCTACCATACCAATACTCATAGGGGTTTTTGTTCTTACCTCTTTTAACCAGTATCTGATTCAATGTATAAATAGTTGCGCTGAAGGTTCTCTCCAGAATGTCTTAGCTACACCTCCTTGAATTAGCATAGTCCTAGTAGCTTCAACTACTGACCGATTGATCTTTTCTGCAATACCATTCTATTGTGGTGTCCTAGGTGCAAAAAGATGCCTCTTAATTCCATTGTCTTCATAGTATCTAGTGAATTCCTCTTAAGTAAATTAACCACCTTGGCCAATTCTTAAGCACTTTATCTTCTTTCTACTTTCATTTTCAACTAAGGTTCTGAATGCCTTAAACTTGCTAAATGATTCTATCTTGTCTTTCAAGAATGTGACCCACATCATCCTTGAGCGATCATCGATAAATATCATGAAGTACTGATCACCTTGAATACTCCTAGTCCTTATTGGTCCATAAAGGTCGGTATGAACTAAATCTAGCAAATTTTCTATTGAGAAATATTTTCTCTTGAATGTTGAGGATGTCATTTTCCCTAATTGACATTCCTTGCACAAAGCATTCACTAGTTTGTCCAACTGTGGCAAACCTCTTACTGATTTGGACAAATTGACTCTTATAATTTTATCAAAATTTACATGAAAAAATCTTCGATGCCAAAGCCAACTATCTTCTACTTTTGCAATTAAACAAGTGTTAACTTTAGAGTTTAGATGAAATGAGTTACCTCTAGTCTATTTTCTAGTTGCAATCAGTTCACCTTTGCTTCCATAAATCTTGCACACTCCATTCTTGAATTCCAATGGGTAACCTTTGCAATTGAGTTGAGCAACACTCAAAAGATTATGTTTCAATCCTTCAATCCAGTAGACATCATCTGCATTGCTTTTACCATTCAGAGAGATGGATCCCTTTCATTTCACCATGTAGGGTGAGTCATTCCCAAATCTCACAACACCTCCATCAAATTCCCTCAAGGTAAGAAACTTACTCTAGTCATCGGTCATGTGGTGTGAACAACCACTATCTATAATCCAGTCATCTGAATTATCCATGCAAGAGACCAATGCCTTCTGATCTGATGTCTCTTCTTTAATAGAAACAAAGACAATGTCCTCATTTGCATCTTCCTCAAATTCTTCATCTGTAATTCCTCTATCCACTGCAATGAGACAATCTCTTTTATCTTTGCATTTATACTTTCTATACTTCTCATGTTTTTGCTCATTATCTCCATTACGATAGTTAGCAGCAATATGTCCAATCCGGTTACATGCAAAACACTTTAATGGTAATTTACCTCTTTACTTACCTGTACCTCTAGGTAACTGCTTGGCCAACAATGCTTCAATCTCAATCAGACTATCTTCATCATCTACCTCTTTGTTGGATCTAGACTCATGACTGTAGCTCACTTCTCTACTTTTCCTTACTGGTGGGGTTGATACTAAGGCTCTAAATGCAGATTCTGATCTCTGAACACTTCCATCAAAACAATTTAATTCAAATGCAGTTAATTTAGCAATGATGGAGTCTCAAGTTACCTTTTTTTATCAATAGACTTGAGTTTTTGAAGGTTGCAACTCGGATAACGTAGACTGGTAGAAGGTTTGTCAACACCTTGCTAACCACTGTGGTATCTTCTACTGTACCTCCAACATTTTTGATTTCACCGACTATCTCCTTGATCCTCTGAGCATACAATTGAATTTTTTCTCCTTTAACCATCCACATATCATCAAATTTACCTCTTAGACTCTCTTCTTTGGTAATCTTAACATGCTCATCACTGCTATAGATATCTTCCAGTTTCTTCCATACTTCATATACAGTCTCCAATCCATGAACATCAACATATTTTAAATCGGACAAGGAACTAATGATGGCCTCCAATGCTTGATTGTTCCCCCATTGCTTCTTCTTTTGATCATCTGATAGAATCCCACTAGGCAAGTTATATTTATTAACAACATGTTCCCAATATTGACTTCCTAGGCTCTTGATATAGATATTCATCCTATCACTCCAAATTTTGTATTTTCAGACCTTCTTTCTTCATCATGTTCTCCTATATCTTTTCCTCAAGCTATTAGGCTTAAACATAAGAGGACCTAGATAGCTCTAATACTAATTGATAATATGATGAAACTATAAAGATCTTGTCAACTACAAAGAGGGGGGGGTGAATTAGTAGATAAAAAATATACTAAACTTTCACCAAACATAATTCCAACTTAGAAACAACTTACTAAACTAACCAGTTTAGTCACTGTATCAAAAACTGCAACTGAACTATCAAACTTTACCAGTTGAACAAAGCATCAATGATACAATGTAACAGATCTGAAACTCAAATACCATTTAACCAAAACATTAAACCACTTCACTAATATCAATAATAGGTCATTTCAAATCATTTCAGATCATTTCCGGTCAAATAAACATATCTAAGTGGATTTACCAATTATTTAAATCAACCATATCAAAAACACATCCACAAAAACATTCACCACTTGACACAATGATTTTTCATGTGGAAACCCAAATAGGAAAAACCATGGTGGGGATGAATACCCACAAGTATTTTGAACTCTTTTGAAGTCCACCCTGTTAGGATCCAAGCCTTGTTAGAAGCTTATACAATAATGTCATGTTAAGAACAAATCTAGTTAAGGACCACTCAGTTAAGGGATTGACTACAATACCCTATTAAAGGCAATACCCTATTAAAGGTAACCTCGGTGGAGGAATTCAAATCCAAGCTAATGGATCACCTTGTTAGAGGATTTAAACAAGAAGCCTATTAAAGCTTACCCAGCTAGGGGATTTAACTATTGTAATGGTTAGAGAACAACAGGTTATTTGCTGATCTAGAAATAGCACTTTCTTTCTTAATCAGATCCCTTTCTTCTCCTGTCTGCCTTCACAACATTCTACAGACACTCCTTCTCGTTCGACAACAATCACTACCACACAATTACAAAAAAACTCATCGACCTTATAAGCAAATACAATAGGTGGGTAACACAACACAAAACCTACAAATCTCATAGAGATTACAAACATTTTAGTTCAATCATGACTGTTAGATTACATAGCAATCAACTACACATTGTTCTAGACAACTTGAACTACTCTTGGATCACTGCACATTGGATCTTGTAACTCATCATGCGTATTTTACTTCATACTATGCATTTGATCATTCCCAAGATACACAGTTATCTTCATGCACCAAAACCACTTTGAAACTCATCATGTGCATCATGCTTATGTGGCATCTTCATCTTCGATTATCATTCGGTCATAGATCATCACAACTAATTCTCCAAGCTCCAACAGTTAGGGTTCTGCTTATCAACTAGTTAGGGTTACCGGTTGATCACTCTGCTTCAATAATAATACCAATACCAGTTTCCTTCACTGATTTACTACCGGTTGCATTATTGCATCATTACCGGTTGCAATACAACTTCATTACCAGTTGCTATTGACATAAATGACAACACTATACTTCATCAATGCAATCTTCATGCAATGTCAACAGTACATTCATCATTTAATTGATTATTCATTGTGGTCTCTTCTTCAATTGCATTCAGCTCATTCGATAAATCAAATGTTGTTGGTGCATCATCATCATTTGTTTGATTATTTATTGTGAATTATTATTCAATTGCATTAGGTTCATTTGGTACATCAAATTGAGATGTTGTGGATGACATACCTTCTTGTCCCATTGTTCTTAGGTCACATAATTTTTTCATACACTACCTTTGTCTTTCCTTTTCAGCCTCTCGTTGTTCCATTGTTCCTCGCTTGTTCTTTCCCATCGTTAATAATGGTTGTCGTAAAAAGAATCATATTACATATATATGCAAAGAAAAACTTAAACAATCAAATAACCATATAATTGAGTATTATCATTATTTTTAAAAATCAAAACTATTAAACAATCACAATAACATTGACCAAATTAATTACAACAACAATTCAATCAATTGAAATCATGCAAAACAAAAGTTTCACTTCTACATATAAAACTATCACAAAATTGTAGTATTAGTTGTAGTGGGGTCTTCAACGACTTCAAAAACTCCTTTTGAGGTCATTGAGGTTGTTAAGAAACTAAGAGTATGTCCAAAAAATGTGTACGGGTTATGTTTAGTTAACTCGTTTGCGCTATTACTCCCTAAAAATGCCCAATAGGCCAATGTTCATATTTCCCATACCCCATATGCACTTTTACCTATCAAAACCCCATATGTGGTCTAATTTTAAACCCTATATGCATTACTTATAGTAAAGAAAAGGTGAAGGAAATGGGGGGAGAGAGAGAGAGAGAGAGAGAGAGGATGGAAAAGGGAGGGAGGAAGAGAGAGGGAGAGAGAAAGAGAGAAAGAGAGAAAGAGGGAGAGGGGGGGAGGGAGAGGGAGAGGGAGAGGGAGGGAGAGGGAGAGGGCGAGAGAAAAGGAGAGATGATGGAAAAGGGAGGGAGGGGGATGGGGGAGAGGAAGAGAGAAAGGATGGGAAAGGAAGGGATATAGAGGGGGGAGGGGAAGAGAAATAATGAGAAGGGAGGGAGAGAGAGAAATAGTGAGAGGGAAGGAGAAGGAGAGGGGGAAAGAGGAGATAGGATGGAAAAGGGAGGAGGAAGAGGGAGAGAGAGAGAGGGGGGGGAGGGGGAGAGAGAGATGGGGGAGGGAGAGAGAGAGGGAGGAATTGGAGAGAGAGAGAGAGGGAGGAATTGGAGAGAGAGAGAGAGAGGGGGGGAGAGGGAGAGGGATAGAAAGGGGGAGAGGGAGAGGGAGAGAGAGAGAGAGGGAGAGGGGGAGAGAGGGGGAGAGGGGGAGAGGGGGAGAGGATGGAAAAGGGAGGGAGGGAGATGTGGGAGAGGAAGAGAGAGAGAGAGAATGGGAAAGGAAGGGAGATAGAGGGGGAGGGGAAGAGAAAGAATGAGAAGGGAGGGAGAGAGAGAGATAGTGAGAGGGATGTAGAAGGAGATGGGGAGAGAGAGAGAGAGGATGGAAAAGGGAGGGAGGAAGAGGGAGAGAGAGAGAGTGGGGGAGAGGGAGAGGGAGGGATTGGAGAGAGAGAGAGAGAGAGAGAGGAAGGGAGATACAGGGGGGAGAGAGAGAGAAAGAGTGGGGAGGGAGATAAGAAGAGAGCGAGGGGGAGCATGTTGATTTATTATTTTTGTAAGCAGTATTGGTACTGCTTTTGATATTGTAATAATGGTTTATCTTGCCACCTTAGGACACCATATGACCCCTTAGGACATCATATGCTCCTAAAGGGTCATGTGGTGTGCTAAGGGGTCATATGATGTCATTAGGTATTATGTTGGGTCCTAAGGGAGAGATAGAAGGAGAGAAGGAGAGATGTCATATGGTCCTAGTTGGAGTTGTGTGGTGTGCTAAGGGGTCACATGGTGTTGTTAGGGGTCATGTGGGGTCCTAAGGGGTAGTGTGGGGTCCTAAGGGGATGTATATCATAGTAATGGTTCACATTTCCCCCTTAGGACACCATATGACCTCTTAGGATACCATATGACTCCTTAGGATACCATACAGCACCTTAGGACATTGTATGGTCCTACGGGGTCTTATGGTGTCGTTAGGGGTCATGTGGGGTCCTAGTGGTGCCACACATGTATTACAACACCATATGACCCATTAGGACACTATATGACCCCTTAGGACATCATATGCTTGATGAATAATGATGAACAACAGATACCCCAAAAGGTATTGAGACGGGGGGGTGAATCAGTATAGATAAAAACTCTCAACGACTTATCTAGCTAAAGCAATACCAACTGGTTGTTACCATTACTGAACTTAACCATGATAATATCGGTTTAACATAGTAAGACACCAGACACCATAAACTAATAATTCTAAATACATCAAATACGATCAATGTACAACATCAACTTTCACCCATAAACATATGCATATGGTACGCTAGTAATACCATAACCTAATAACTCTGCATGCATGATCTTTCAACCAAATACTTCATAAACATCACATGAAAAATGCATAACACATAACACACAGATTTTTCACATGGAAACCCAAATGGGAAAAACCATGGTGGGAATGAATACCCACAAGCTTGTTTTGAACTCTTTTGAAGCTCGCCCTGTTAGGAGCCTAGTCCAGTTAAAGACTTTACAATAAGGTTCTATTAGGAACTGATCCTATTAGAGATCACCCGGTTAAGAGATGGCTATATACCCTATTAAAGGTTGAAACCCTGTTAAAGGTTACCTTGCTAGAGGATTTAAAAAACTCAATGATCTTGAGTCACCTGGTTACAGGTTTTACAATAAGCTTGTTAAAGCTACCCAGTAAAGGGATTTTCCAACTATTGCAATGGCTAAAGACAATAGGTAAAACTATGATCTGATAATAGCACTACATGCCAAGGCAGATCCTTTTTGTATCCTCTACTCTGCAATCACAATTTGCATTTTCCCTCTTTACTGGTATGACAAGTATCAAGTATCTCTTCACTCGGACACACACACAACTTTTGCCAACAACTTTTCAATATAAACATCATTGACCTTATAGGTAACAAAAATTTTGGTGGCATAAACCCTAAACCCTAAACATCTTAGGTTTACAACACAGGCGATCTCATCCTAACCATCCAAACATATTACATAGAGCTTTTACAATTTCAAACAGATCACAAATCAATCTACATCTTTCATTCATCACTGCTCATGGGAATCAGTAACCCATCACATTTTCTTCTTATGCCACTAAGAAGAATAATCATTCTCGAGGTAGACTTCAAATGTGGTCAATCTTCTCATGCCTCAATCCTTTATGCTCTCAAAGTTGATGTGGCACCTTGATCACAGAGTATCATCAGTTCATCACACAAGCTGGATCGATAAGACAATAACCATAGAGTTGAGACTACCAGCTGGTAATCACACTTAGTGAGACCCCAACACCGGTTCACTAAACTTATTGACATCAATGCCAACATACACTATCATCATATGCCAATGATATCCAACAATGCTCCTAAAGGGTCATGTGGTGTGTCAAGGGGTCACATGATGCCATTAGGTGTTATGTGGGGTCCTGAGAGAGAGAGAGAGAGAGAGAGAGAGAGAGAGAGAGAGAGAGTGGGGAGGGAGATAAGAAGAGAGAGAGAGGGATAAGGGATGGAAGAAGGGAGAGAAGCGGAGCATGTTGATTTGTTATTTTCGTAAGCAGTATTGCTACTGCTTTTAATATTGTAATAATGTTTCATCTTGCCACCTTAGGACACCATATGGCCCCTTATGACATCATATGTTCCTAAAGGATCATGTGATGTTTTAAGGGGTCACAAGATGTCATTAGGTGTTATGTTGGGTCCTAAGGGAGAGAGAGAGGGAGAGACAAAGGGAGAGAGATAAATATCATATGACCCCTTAGGATATCATATGGTCCTACTTGGAGTTGTATAGTGTGCTAAGGGGTCATATGGTGTTATTAGGGGGCATGTGGAGTCCTAATGGATCATGTGGGGTCCTAAGGGGTCATATATCAAAATAATGGTTCACATTGCCCTCTTAGGAAACCATATGACCTTTTAGGACACCATATGACTCCTTAGGACACCATGCAATGCCTTAGGACATTGTATGGTCATAAGGGATGTTATGGTGTCATTAGGGGTCATGTGGAGTGCTAGTAGTGCCACACATGTATTAAAACACCATATGACCCATTAGGACACTATATGACCCCTTAGGACATCATATGATCCTAAAGGGTCATGTGGTGCGTCAAGGGGTCACATGATGTCATTAGGTGTTGTGGGGTCCTAAAGGAGATAGATAAAGGGAGAGGGAGAAAGAGTGGGGGAGGGAGATGGGGGGAGAGGAAGAGAGAGAGGATAGGAAAGGAAAGAAGGTAGAGTGGACACGGAAAGTGATAGAATGGGGAGGGAGGGAGGGAGGGAGAGAGACAATGAGAGGGAGGGGGAAGGAGAGGGAGAGGATGGGAAAGGGAGAAGGGGGGAGAGAGGAAGGGAGATAGAGGGGGGATGGGGAGAGAAAGAGTGGGGAGGGAGATAAGAAGAGAGAGAGAGAGGGATTGGTTATGGAGGAAGGGAAAGAGGGGGAGCATGTGTTGGAAACCAAAAACACTGAGAGGGGGGGGTGAATCAATGTTATACTAGAACTATAATTTTTAGTCTTAATAAAACATGCATACACCAACTGGTATACCGGTACATACAAAATTGAAAGAAGTAAATAAACCAATAAGCCAATCACATAAATGAGAACCATAACACATAGATTTATAGGTGGAAAACCTTAAAGAGGAAAAACCACAGTGGGATTTGTGACCCACAATATCAATCCACTGGCCATATGAAGAGATATTATAAAATATGAGGGGCTTGCACTTGCAAGAAGGCTTACAGCCTAGAGCACACTTATCAATCACAAAAGGAGCCTCACTGACTACATAAAATTCCAAAGTACAATCCAGAGAAGTGTGAACTGCTAAGATAGTATATTCTATGCCAGTATACAGTTCTAGTTTAAGCTCTATTTGTTTTGGTCTAAAACCCTAAACCCTTTACCAGAATAACCCTTACATGAATTTCCTCACATACATGATCTCTCTGATATATTTCGCATCATATTACATTCACATATCCATAATCTCCTATCATATGTCTCTTCTATCTCTATATCAAAAATGATCTATCAAACTATCCTATATACCCTATACAATTTTACATGCCTTATGTCAGCTTACAAAGATATTTACAATATCAGATTACATGTCGGCCAGATAACATAAATGCATAAACATTAAAATCGATTGTCGATGTTGGATCCAAGATATGTCAGCCTCCAATAACGATAACCTTTAGTAAACCATATTGTTCTGCATTGCCAATGACCAAAGAAATTCTTCTATCCTGTCGGTGTTGGTGCCGGTGCCAGTGAAGTATTTGTGAAGTGCCTGCAAGTACACCATAGAACCAAAACATGAATCCGAAACACAACACCATGTTTCCATCAATGACAACATAGTGAAACCAACCAATTGAATGTCAATTGCCAACAATCTCCCCCTTTGGCATTGATGGCAACACTCATGTGAAAAATGGTCAAGGTTTCATCTGTCGATTTCATCCCGCCCTACTCCCCCTGAGCTAAATATGCAAAAATACTCCATATCTCCAAAACTTCATGCCTCCATAACTCCCCCTAATGTATACAACTCTTTTTATTCTTTTTCACATCTATACTACTCCCCCTTTGACATCAATGGCATCCAAAAATTCAAATAGGAATGTAAAAGAATAAGAACTGTACAATGAATATCCCCAAAAATGTCTTACTGGATCTTGACAAATTTTAAAATTTCTTGATAAACCTTCTCCAGTAACTCCAGATAAGTATCCCAACCGGTTTTGAATGTGCCAGAAATAGATACAAGTCCACTCAATGAATGTGCAAAATACTCTTTTTCATTTACCTCTGTCGGTGTGGGATTTCCCACCATATCCATGCATTCTTTCTTGTGTACACAGAGTGAATCCAACCGAAGACTCACCAAGCCTCTCAGACTTCTAGCTCTTCTAACTATTTTGTCTCTTTCCTTCTCAAGAACAAAAATTTGGTTCTCCAAAATCAAAATTTGACCATCAATTGATGTAGTCAATGAAATAATCTGTCAAAAGAGTTAGCTATACTTGCAATTTTCTCTTGAATCTCTTTTATCTTTTTATCCACATTAGTTGTAAGTATCTCAGTGCTACAATATACCCTATATATATTTGTACATTGTTTAAAAGAGTTTTCTATTAGGATCAGCTTCTCCTCAATCTTTTTCTTCTCAGTTCCAATTATCTGATCAAATGCAACTCTCTTAGCTTGAGTAAACCTTTCTAGTGCTTGTCGGTTTGAGATTTGTTGTAAGGATTGAAAGTCCTTTGAAGTATACTCAGTGATTGCCTTAATCTTGCCTAATGGGCTTGCTTAATTTTTAATCTTACACTCCAGGACCAGTCTGTGTAAAACAATGATTAATTAATCAATAATCCATTTATCTGTGGATCCCTCCATCAGTTTTTGTGTTGACATCATCATCAGTTCAATGGGACTCATTTCTGTGATGTTTTTCTTTTCTACCTATGAAGTGTCAATTGACAATAATGATGGATTAACAACTGGTTCCTTATCTGATTCCCCTGCATTCTCTTTTGAAGATTTATCCTTTATAACCTCCTCACTTGCATCGATGGCTTCGCCACTTGGTGCAGTCTATATAACTATCAATTCCTCTGTAGGAATAGTAACCTCAACCTGTACATTTGTATCTGGAGGACTATTATTCTCAATATTAGCCGGTTCACTCTCTATATTAATCAGTATCTCAATATTTTTCTGTACATCTGTATTTACCAGGGGCTCAATTTCCACTATCTTAATATTTTTCAAAATTGAGGTTGAAGTACCCATAATCCCCTTTCCTTTTCCTTCAATTGGGTTATCTACAGTGTCCGTCTTGGTTTCCGGTGAAGTAAAGAATCCCCTATTTTCTCCAAGAAATTTAACCCATTCTTTTTGAGTCTCCTTTATTATTTCATTTACTCTTCCTATCATTAGACTAGTTATCCTATGTTTGCTATTGAAAACTTTTCTGTCTGCCACCTCAAGTGTCTTTTTCATTTCATTAGGAGCAATAGTAACATGGATAGATAATAGCTCTTGAATTTTAATGTGTTTATCCTCTTGCATAGATGACAGTCTTCTAGCATCTAACATGTTATACAATTCAGCTGGTACTTGATTTTCTATTTCTATTAAGGCTTTCTTATAAATATCCAAGTATAATAGGACTGCTTCCTCTACCTCTCTTTGTTCATCCTCCTCTAAGTGATCATAGTAAAATTGAACATTATTGAACATGCCATCTTTAGTGATTTCATCTACTAATTTTGAACAAGTTTTAGGTGGAACCTTACCAGAATGAGTGTCATCATTCTTCTTCCTCTTTGCAGTACCAGATACAGCTGTAGGTGTAGCTTTAGGTGCTTGCTTTGGTGCCAATATTTTGATTGTAACCTTCCTAACCGATTTCTTCTTAGCTTTTGTCTTTGTTTCCTTTGGTTTCTTCCTAACAACCCTCTTAAATGCCAACAGTGTATCATCCTTAGATTTTGATTCTATAGTAATAGGCTCAATATGAACTTCAGGATCCTTCCTCTTCCTACCTTTCTTTGAGGCAACATAAATTAGTGTTTTGATTTCCTTTGAGACCTTTTACACAAATTTGTTTGCTTTTCCTTCCTGTTTCTCTCTTTTCTTCCATTTGAACTATGTTTCAACCTCTTGAGTTTTCTATTGTGCAGTACCACAGGGCTTTTTTGCCTCATCAATTGGTGCAGCAATCAACATCTTTGCATAGGCATCAAGAATCTGTGCATCCACCTCATAGCCCATTTCTCTAATCCAAATCTTTCAACGCTTAACTACTTCCATGAGTGTCTCATCCTTCTTTACTATAAATAATATGTCGGTAGAATATTTTTCTACAATATGCTCAGGTACCCTTATCCTAGACCTCATAGATTTTTGGAATGCCTTAAAATACCCCCATACCTTATCATCTCTCTTGCTTCCTAAAGCAGCAATTCACTATTTGAATTGTCTCGCTACCAGGATGTCAAAAACCCATTGCCTCTTACCAGAACTGGGTGTATCATTCATGAAATATAACATCAAGCAAACTATCAAGTTTCCATACTGGAATGTACCCTTCTTTTCACCCTTAATCTTCCTTATATTTATCAACAACTCATCAAGCATCCAACCACATAGATCTAATTTTATATTCTCTTATTATTTTGTATGCAGCCAAAATGCATGAACTGGAAACATAATTCAGTCGGTTTGACTGAGTTGCCTTATACCCGATGATCATGCTACCAAATTTGATGTTTGTTTCGGTGATAGTTCTCACTTTCATGGATCTTTTGTCAGATGTTGCGTCAGTGATCTTTCTCATGAAATCATTTGAAACCTTCTTGTCTGGATGTTGCCCAATAGATGGTAAACCAGTGATTGCCTTGATGGCTTCCTTGGTGATTTTGTAAGGTCTGTTTAGACATATAAATTCTCCATGTACTTTGCTCAGAATGTATCTAATTATCTCATCCTCAAATTTGGGAATATCTAGAATGTCAGTAAACCCAATTCCCTCTGGAATGCAAGAAAATGCTCCAACTGAATCTTCCAGGGTAGCCACATGTGGATACCGCTTGAAAATTGGCCTAGGGCGCTCCTTGAACTCTACTACAGTCGGGTTTACAACAAAAATAGGAATAGATGATGATCTTGATTCCATGTTAAAGATAAATACCTTTTGATCACTCTCAGTGAAAACCTCCAACAAATTCTTCTAGAAACCAGTGAGATCGCTCAAGAAGAAATCTGATTGCTCTTAATTGCCTTTGATCACACTTAGTCACTCTTAATCTCTCTGAAATCGCTATGAATGCAAGGTGATTAACAATGAAGTGTATTTGACCTTTTAACCTTCAAGAAAAACCCTAATCTTTGATTGACATAAATGACTACCAATGAAAGATACTGGATCTCACTGAGAACATATCCATGCCGGATAATCATCTCCAATATCTGGAACATCTTCTAGAAACTCTTCCCGAGGCATATGCAACATATTCATGAATTTTTCCTACCACTAAGGCATCTGCCTCAGTTACCAAATGAGCTCCATGTCAGTGTAGGAGCAACCTCTTCTACTAGATAAGTAACTAGGACATTCCCATCTGATGATTGTTCTTCAGTCTTCCTAACCCATCTCTGAGTATAATCTTGTCGGATTTCACTAACCTTCTCTTTTCCTTTCTCATTTGATCCTCCATTATTAACCAGTGGATTTATGCTTCTACATAACTTAGTAATATGTCCATCCTCATTACATGCATAACATGTAACATTGTTCTTTTGAATTGCTTTGCTAAAACCGGTGAAATTGCTTGAACTGCACTGATTAGCCATATGTCCAAATTTTCTACATGCATAGCATTTAACATTCATTCTACAATCTTTTGTCTTATGACGAAACTTATTACATTTAGAACATTTACCAGGAGCAGAATCAGGGTTCTGATTTTCTCTGTTTCTACATTGCCTAGCCATGTGACCAAATCTATTGCAAATAAAACATCTAACATTGAATTTATAAGCATTAAATTGCCTTATCAGTGCCTTATGGTTTTGATCTTCATTAGCAGTATTGGAACTCTGTCCTTGCTCAAATCCAAGTCCACTAGAATCTCTAATCTGCCTTTGTCTCTTCAATAATTCATCAAGCTCTATTGAGTAGATCTTGAATTTTTCTTTGTACTCACTTGCAGTAGTTAAATCTTCTCTAAGAATTATCATTTGTCTCTCAAGCTATTGATCATTACTCTGGGATTGTACCAAATCAGTTCTCGACATATAATTTTCATGAACCAACCTACCACATTCTTCAAATTTGTTCTTCAGGGATACAACAAGATTTTCTTCCTTCTTCTTTTTGTCCTCAATCTTCTTAGACATCATCATAGTTATAACTTGCATTTCATTTTTCATAACCATGTTCTCCTGACTCAATTTTTGACATTGTTCCTTAAGTGCATCTTTCTCTTCATCGTCCTGACTTAGCAAAATTTCCTTGCTCCTAGCTTGAATAGATGATAGCCTCTCTTGTAGGACAAGAATGAATTCCTTAGCAGAATTCAATTAATCTTGTAGCTTTAAGATTTTCAAGCTTTCAACATCATAATATTCAAGTGCCATCTCAAGTTGCTTCTCCAAAGCCATATCCATGGATTCTAGTTTTAGGATCTTCCTCAAGCTATTAAACATCCTTCAAGACACAAGGCTCTAATACCAATTGTTGGAAACCAATAACACTAAGAAGGGGGGTGAATCAATGCTATACTGGAACTATAATTTTTAGCCTTATTAAAACATGCATACACCAACCAGTAATACCGGTACATACATAATTCAAAGAACTAAAGAAACCAATAATCCAATCACATAAATGAGAACCATAACACACATATTTATATGTGGAAAACCTCAAAGAGGAAAAACCACAATGGGATTTGTGGTGCAGGAGCACCTAGTATTGAGTGCAATTTCTTTATTTTGGTGTGTTTGTTCACAATTTGGTTTTGGATGGTGAATAAGAGTCTTCTCATAGGTCCTCTTATGTTTTTGAAATTATTTGTTAGGTTGGATGTCTGTAGGACAATGCATTTGCTCAATTTTGGCTTGTAAGACCTTCTAAGCCTAAAATGGCATAATCTTGCATTTTGATGTAAAATGCCTTGAATAGCCTTGTTTGGAATTGGGACATGCTAAAGTAGTGGTTTTTAGTCATCCTAGATGGTTTGGAGAAGGAAACAAAGCATGTAATGCAAAAATACACTTTTTGGCAAAAGTTGTCAAAGTTGCTTTACAACTTTTTGCATTTTTGAGCAAAGGGTTGGCTAGGAAACTGGTGGAAATTTAGTTAGGCCAAAAATGGAATATAAATTCCCTTAGCATGAATTTAATAAGGTCGGTGAACACCTGGAGTAGATTTGAATACAATTTGGAGACCATTTTTGAGTTTTCTAAGAATTAGAGTAGCAGTCCGCAATTAATGGATTGATTACATTGTTGTTCTTTGATCATTGTTTTGTAAATGTTCTTGTAGTTCTCAGGAAGAATTTTTATTATTTTTAGTGCAGGTTTGAATTGAGATCTTAATTTTTTAAGCTCTCAGCCTAAGTAAGGGTTTGAGAGGCCCAAACATGGTTCCAACTTGAAGTCCTTTGAGTTCTTTCTCAATAACCCTTGGGACTCGAGCCATGGAACCTTTGTATAGTTTACATAGTCTTTATTTTCCTTTGGAGGTCATTGAAAGGCCAATGAGCATCATTTCCTAGGTGAACTCAGTCATAGCTCAGTTAGGCAATGAATGAAATTATGCAAGTGCTTGCAAGGATGAGTAGGGTTAGATGTGTAGAGTGTTTGGCATGAAAAAGTGGGGTGTGGTAGAGAATATGTGAGAGTTTATAGGTGTGGTAGATCAAGGAAGACACCAAACCCTTGGAAAAAGATTTTAACAAGCCTAAAACCCCTTAAAACAAGCCATTCCCAGGTTCTATACCTATATGGATAGACTGCGATTCCTCAATTCATAAATTGGAAAGTAATTCCAAAAGGGTAATTGGATCACGAAATATTTTGTGTGGGTCTTTGGGGAAATTGTGAGTAAATCCATAAAAACCAGTTAGGTAGGGCTAATTGGGGCTCTAGCGCTACTAGGCCTAGAAAATGGGGAAAGGAAGGAGTGATGGGGAAATGGATCAAACCCAAACTCAAAACTAGTTGATTGGTCTTGGAAAACATCATGAACACATACTACAACCTCTGGAAACATTTTTTAGGGTTTGTGAGTGTAAGGTTGGATTGACCCTTGTGAATCTCAACCATGCCTGAGCAATCAGTGAGAACATCTTGATTGGGAGCACTCCTAGAGAGTTTGGATGCCTAATTTATTTTTTAGAATAGTGAACAATAAAGGGAGCCCACTAGGACAATACTTGACTGCCCTTTGATAAAGGATTGACTCTCTTTGAGTATACCTCCCCATCATAGTGGTATCAGAGCCACCAAGATTTGGGAAGAAGCTAGTACATGACAAACATTGAATCAGTAGGAGAGAATAGTCTAAGGATGATGACCAATCTAGAGTTAGCCAAGAAGGTAGATGATCAGGAGGAAGAAAATAGGCTCCTCAGAGAAAAATTACTACAACTAGAGAGAAAACTAGATGTAGTTGAAGACAAAACTGAGAAAGTGACAATTAAGGTCAATGAAGGGAAGGGTAAAGAAGTTGTATAAGAGGATAGGACACCTAAACTAGACCCTATTCTACTTGAAGAACCTTTCCTTAAAGAAATCAAATCCTTAGGAGGAAAATACCTAGAAGGAGTGCCACTTTTTTGTGGAAAAATGGAGCCTGAGGTAGTCGTGGAATGGATAGAGGGATTGGAGAATCACTTTGAATGTGATGGAATTGGTGAGGCACAAAAGGTGAAGGTGGCCAAGTCTAGATTGAGAGGAGCAACATTGACTTGGTGGAAATTTATCCAAGAAGAGAGGAAAAAAGAGGGTAAGAACCCCATAGCTACTTGGAAGGCCATGTTAGCCAAGGTGAAATAAGCATACATCCCTGAAGATTATGCGATCCAGTTGCACAAGAGGAGACAAAATTTGAGACAAAGAGACTTGGATGTGAGCAGATACACTAAGGAATTTTAGAAGTTGTGTCTAAGATCCAAGGCAGTAGAGGATGAGAGCATCAAGGTAGCTAGATGCTTGAATGGCTTGAGATGGAATATTCAAGAGGAATTAAGCTTGTTATGCCCTAATACCATGCATAAGTGCTATCAATTGGCACTGAAAGTGGAGGAAAAGAGCAAGAAGAAACAAGAACAAAGCAATAGAGGTAGAGGTAGGGGAAGAGATGGTAGAGGTCAGAGAAGTAGTTTTGGTGGAAGAAGTGTAGACCAAAGATCCCAAGGGGAATCCAAGTTGGTTGAGAAAAGTGGGGATTCCAATAGCAAGAGCATCTATAAAGGAAGGGGGTCTAGAAACTCTAGTAGAGGAAGGTCTAGTGGACTAGGAAGAGGGTCCTATTTTTCCACCATGAAGTGCTACAATTTCCATCAACTTGGACACCTAGCCTATAGATTCCTTGAGAAGTCTTATTCAACCCAAGGAGGTGAGAGGAGAGTAAATTATGCTCAAGAGGATGCAACAAACATGAAATCATCAGAAGTGAGTTTGGATTCAGAGGTTGGAGAGAATCTCATGATAAGAAGAGTCTTGATTAAAGAACCAGTTAAGGAGGAACCTAGCCAAAGGATATCTTTGTTTAGAATAAAATGCAAGATCATTGGAAAGGTATGTAGAGTGGTGGTGGATTCAAGATCCACATACAACATAGTGTCAGAGGAAGTGGTGAGTAAGCTCAATTTGCCAAGAATACCACATAGTGATCCTTATAGAGTTACATGGCTCGGCAAGGGGCAGCATGTTCTTGTAAATGAACAAACTTGGATAGAGTTAACTATAGGAGGCTACAAAGACAAAATCTTGTGTGATATCTTGGCCATGGATGCTTGCCTCCTAATCCTAGGTAGGCCATGGTAGTTTGACAGAAAAGCAATACACCATGGAGAGAAGCTTATACCTTCCAAAAGGATGGAACCACCTACAAAATCTAGTCCATAGGAGACCAAGTAGAGGGCAGATCCAAAGGTTCTAATGTGCTGCTAGTTGGTGAGAAAGAGTTCATCAGCACACTCAAGGAGGGAGAAGGAGTGGGGTTTGCCATTGTTGTAAAGCCAAAAGAGGACAACAAAGAGAAGAAGGTAAGAATTCCTAAAGAAGTGCAGCAGGTCCTAAATTAGTTTAAGGACATCATTATTGATGGAACACTAGCTACATTGCCTCCTCAACGTGCCATAAGTCACCAAATTGACTTTATACCTAGAGCTTCTTTTCCCAATAAGGAAGCTTATAAAATGACACTGGATCAGAACAAGGAGATAGCCAAGCAAATACAAGAACTCCTATACAATGGAATAATCAGGAAGAGCATCAGCCCATGTGCAGTACCCACCATTTTGGCTCCAAAGAAGGGAGGTACTTGGAGACTTTGCACTAACTCTAGAGCCATAAACCGGATTACTATCAGGTATAGATTTCCCATCCCAAGAATTGAAGACTTGATGGATTGCTTGGGAGGTGCTGAATACTTCACCAAGATAGATCTCAAGAGTGGTTACCACCAAATCAGAATAAAAGAGGGTGATGAATGGAAGACAGCCTTCAAGATTATAGAAGGACTCTAAGAATGGCTTGTTATGCCATCTGGACTCATAAATGCTCCTGGCACATTCATGAGACTCATGAATGAAGTACTCAAGGACTAAATTGGTAAATTTGTTGTTTGCTTAGATGACATCTTAATTTTTAGCAAATTTAAAGATGAACATCTTAAGCATATAGAAATTGTATTGAGTAAACTATGTGATGAGCAACTAACCATCAATTTGGAGAAATGTGAGTTTATGAAATAGGAGTTGGTGTATCTTGGGTTTGTAGTCTCAAGAGGTGATTTGAAGATGGATACCTCTAAGGTGGAAGCCATAATCAGTTGGCCTACACCTAAGACAATAAGTGAAGTGAGAAGTTTCCATGGCTTGGCTCGGTTTTATAAAAAGTTCATCAGAGGATTTAGTGAAATATGTGCACCCATGCTTGAGGCAATTAAGAGAGGTATGAGAACCAAGTTTTTTTGGACAAAGTAAGTATAAAGGGGATTTGATCTTTTGAAGACAAAGGTGGCTACTCAACCGATACTTATCCTACCAAGCTTTGACAAGCTCTTCACCATTGAATAAGATGCACACAACATAGCGGTTGGAGCAGTTTTGAGCCAAGACAATAGATCGATTGCCTTTTTTAGTGAGAATCTCAATGATATAGAAAAGGTATTCCTCCTCTGATTTGGAATTGTATGCACTTGTCAAATCTCTTAGGAAATGGAGGCATTATTTGTTGCCTAAGGAATTTGTGGTTTACACTGATAATCAAGCTCGTAGCTTTCTTAATTCTCAAGAAAAGTTAAACCATAGGCACATTAAATAGGTAGAGTATTTGCAGTCTTATACCTTTACCATTAAACAAAAGAAAGGACAATGTAATAAGGTAGTTGATGCATTGAGTAGGAGGTTACTAATAGTGCAAGAAGTGCAGCTCAAAAGTATTTGGGTGGATAGTTTCAAGAATTTGTATGAAGAAGATGAAGACTTTGATGCTGCCTATAAGGTTTGCCAAAAGTTTGGAAACCATTTTCACCTTGCAAGATGGCCTTTTATTCAAAGGAGGACAAGTATGTGTGCCTAAAGGGTCTATGAGAGAGAAATTGATGCAAGAAAAGCATAATGGATGCTTGAGTGAACATTTTGGTTTGAACAAGACTTTGGAACTTGTCCACGGGTTCTATTATTGGCCTAAAATGCAAAGAGATATTAGAAGATATGTGGAGCAATGTGTTGTTTGTCAAAGAGCTAAGGGTACATCTTCTAATGCTGGTCTTTATCAACCTTTACCTATTCCCAACCGGCCATGAGAGTGTGTAAGTATGGACTTTGTTGTTGGTTTGTCTAAAACCAAATCAGGTTTTGATAGCATCTATGTTGTGGTAGATAGGTTTAGTAAGATGGCTCATTTTATTCCATGCAAGGTCACTCATGATTCTAGCCACATTGCTCACTTGTTTTTCAAAGAAGTTATTAGAATCCATGGTTTACCTATTAGCATTGTGTCAGATAGGGATGCAAAGTTTATTGGACATTTTTAGAAGACTTTATGGCAAAGATTAGGTACTAATTTGTCTTTCAGTTCAACCTATCATCCCCAAATGGATGGCCAAAATGAGGTGGTCAATAGAACACTTGGAAATATTCTTAGATGCCTAGAAAAAGAGTATGGGAAAGCTTGGGATCAGATCATCCATCAAGCTGAGTTTTCCTACAATGATAGTCTAAATAGGTCCACCGGTAAAATCCCCTCTAAAATTGTGTATGGAATTCATCCTAGAGGAGTTTTGGAGCTTAGAGATGTGGGAAAGATGGGACAAAAAAATGGACATGCTTTAGACATGGCTCAATCAATGCAAGAGGTTCATGAGCATGTTAGGACAGTCCTATAGGACACTAGTCAAAGGATCAAGGAAAAAGTAGATGAGAAAAGAAAGGATATCCAATTTTATGTTGGTGATATGGTGATGGTGCACTTGAAAAAGGAAAGACTTCAGAAAGGTTTCCCTAGTAAGCTTCAGATGAGGAGGATATGTCATTGCAAATTTTTGGCCAAATATGGCAATAATGCATACAAGATAGACTTACCTAGTGATATGGCTTATCACCCATTTTCAATGTGACAAATTTGGTGTAGTATAAGGGCACACTTCCAATAGAAGATAGTAGAGTCTTAGAGGTCTCTCAAACACTTTCAGACCTGCTCTTACTAGCTGCACCCATTCCCCAAGCCGAGAAGGTGTTAGATACCAGAGTTTTGAAGAAAACAAGGCATACTACCTATATGGAGCACTTGATCAAATGATAGCACCTTCTAGCATCAGAAACTACTTGGATACCTGAGGTAGAATTCTCTAAGCATGGAGTTCCCCTCTCTTTTCTACCTCAAGGAGTCACTTGACTTCTCTTCATTAGGGGAGTATGGTGCAGGAGCACCTAGTTTTGAGTGCAATTTCTTCATTTTGGTGTGTTTGTTCATAGTTTGGTTTTGGATGGTGAATAAGGTCTTCTCATAGGTCCTCTTATGTTTTTGAAATTCTTTGATAGGTTGGATGTCCATAGGACAATGCATTTTCTCAATTTTGTCTTGTAAGCCCTTGTAAGCCTAAAATGGCATAATCTTGCATTTTGATGTAAAATGTCCCGAATAGCCTTGTTTTTCATTGGCACATGTTAACGTAGTGGTTTTTAGTCATCCTAGATGGTTTGGAGAAGGAAACAAATCATGTAATGCAAAAATGCACTTTTTGGCAAAAGTTGTCAAAGCTAGTTGACAACTTTTTGCAACGTTGTGTTAGACCCGGGAAGGACAACTGAGAGGGAGGGGCTGAATCAGTTGTAAACCACTTGTCAATAAATTCTCCAACTTAAAATTAATATCAATAAACCAAACTTAAGTGTCTGTAAAATAGATTAACAGTTATAGCAGTACCGATTTAACTTAATGCATAAAACAGAAAGAGAAACAACATCCACAACACATGACACAAAGATTTTGATGTGGAAACCCGGTAAGGGAAAAAAAATGTGGGAAACCTTACCCACAATCAGATGATACTACTGTAGATAGTAAGTGTATACAAATGGGGTGTGCACATGCAGAAAGGCCAACTGCCTAGACCTCACTGCTCAATCACAAAATAGGACTCACACTGACTACAATTGGATTTTTAAATCCAATGATAATTAACTGCTCAAAATAGCATCAACAATGTTGGATTCAGTACTAGTTTAAGCTTCCCACATGAGTGTCAAACACCTTTATAACCTTCCTTCAGCCTTCGAATAATGTCTGCATGATTCACATAAGGATCTCCTTATTTTTGCTCTTTAATATTTGAACACACTCATACCATAATCCCATATGTCGATCTTCAATAAGATCTTACAATCATATATAAAAAACCTAAGACCAAATGCATATGTAGGCTCACTAAAGATATTACAATTAAATCAACTACAAATAAGTCTTGATGTGATACAACATGTCAACTCAATACATTTACCATAGTATCCAACAAATAAACCATCTCCATAACGTGTTGTGTTGATATGGAGTATCGGTCCATAACCTAGACCTATCTGCCGATTAAGATGAATATGTCAACCCAATTAGACCAATAAGCAAAACACTAAATCCAAACTTCCAATCCATGTCTTCGACATAACCAAATAATCTCCAAGTTATCATCATTGTCGATGAACCATATAACCTACTGGTGTGATGGTATGATGAAAGAATAAGTATCCGGTAGAATACTGAGGGGGGGGGAGTGAATGAGTATATTGAAAAACTCATACAAATCTCCCAAACTCAAATTCAATCACACAAAGTAGACATATCTCAGTCAAGATCAATATTCATAAGAATACTTGACACCAACCGATTTAACTGTTATGACAACTTAATAGTAAACAAATTTAATCTTGTAAACATCGACAATGCTTAATCATAACTCAACATATTCATCTCTCAATGCTTCTAGTTATCATGCCTTATCATAAGTTAACCAAATCAACAAAAAATATCATAACCACAAAAACATTCACCACTTGACACAAATGTTTATACATGGAAAACCCAAATAGGTAAAAACCATGGTGAGATGAGACTCACAAGGATAGCTATCTAAACTCTTCTGAAGTTCACCCTGTTAGGAGCCAAGCCTCTTAAAGCTTTACAATAAGTCCTGTTAAGAACTAATTCCAGTTAGGAATCACCTGGCTAAGGGATTTACAAATATGCCTTGATGAAAAGAACAATACCCTATTAGGAGTAACCTCGCTGGAGGATTTAAGAATCCAAGCTAATGGACCACCTTGTTAGAGGATTTAATGAGTAACCAATCTTGTTAGAGCTTACCTGGTTAAGGGATTTCACTTATGTTGTAATTGTTACAAAACAACAATTTTTCTTGATCTATCTAAGTAGCACTACATTTGCTTGATCATATCCTTCTAAGCTTCAATCTGCCTTCATTCAAAGTGCAGATCCATTCACTAGTTAGGCAACTACACACTAAATAGGTTTCTATCAATCTTTCCAACCACCTTTACAAACAACTTCATCAGCCTTAAATACAAATCAATTAGGTTGGTAAAACAATAAAAACCTAATTCTCATCATCGAGATTACAAACAAGTCGGTACAATCTTGACCATTAGAAATCATGACAATCTCTTCACGTTCTTCAAGAAAATTCCAACCTCTCCATGATCACCACTTCATCAGACTTTGTAACTCATCACGCATTGTGCATTAGATGCAATCCACTTTTCTCCTTCCCTAGACAAAAACAAACACGCCAAAACAATTTGAACTTATCCTCATACAATGATCATACATGTCTCCATCATTACCGCTCACCAAATAATAAACCAAGAAACTTGATCGGTTAGGGTTCAACAACTGATAGGGTTTACTAGTTACATTCCATAGAAAGGTTTAACCCTTTACACCGATTTACCGGTTCAACTTACAAACTTTACATATCGATTTACAACATCTTCTACAAAGCTTTTCTTATCAATTACTATCCAATATCAGAAACAACAATATCAGCAATAACATGAATACCATTACCGGTTCAATTGACATCAATGACAACATATCATTAATGCAATCTCTTATGCAAAATGACAACAAACTCAAAATGCCAACAATCTCCCCCTTTGGCATTGATGGCAATACAAATATCTACGCCTCTAATTGTTGTTGAGATTGGTGAATAGGAATCCTGGTTTACATTACCAAGTATTCACCTTGCTTTGTCTATCTTCAAGCTTCCGCTGGTTCACCTAATCAGACACATAATTCTTCTCCTTAATCACACAATTCTTCTCCCCCTTTGAAATCAATGCTAAAGTGAAAGTTAAAAAAAATGTAATTCTGCTCTCACTGTGCATCAACATCATTCTACAACTTGATGCTCTCCTTGTGGAATGCATCCACTTCTTCATCAATCCATGCAAAATTTTGCAAGTGGTTCAGGGACTAATGTAATCAACACCATGCTCAACTAACTTCATGAAGAGGGACAACCCCCAATTTACTTCTAAGATAATCAAAAGTGGTCTTAGGTAGAGGTTTGGTAAAGATATCTGGAAGATGCTCCTTGGTAGAAACATACTCCAAGATAACATCTTTATGTTGAGCTTTTTCCCTCAAGAAGTGATATTTCAATTCAATGTTCTTAGTCCTTGTGTGCAAAATATGATTTTTTGAAATGTTTATCGCACTTGTATTATCACACAAAATCTTTATTGGTTCTGAGATTTCCATCTTCAAACCTTCCAAAATGTGCCTCATCCACATAGCTTGTGTGCAATTTATATAAGCTGCTACATACTCAGCTTCAACAGTAAATTGTGAAGTACAACTCTCGTTTTTACTACTCCATGAAACTAGTCTTCCTCCTAGAAATAATGCTCCACCAATAGTACTCTTCTGATCATCAATATTTCCTACCCAATCAACATCTCTATATGCTTTCAAATCAAAATTTCCACCATATGGATACCATAACCCATAGTCAACAGTACCTTTCAGATATCTAAAAATTCTCTTGGTTGCCATCAGATGTGCCTCCTTTGGACTCTTCTAAAATCTAGCAACAATACCAATTGCATGGGCAATATCCGGTTGATTGTGAACAACATAGTGTAATTTGCCAATCATTGACCTGTATTCCTTTTCATCTACAGAATTAGATGCATCTTCCTTGAACAATTTACAACATGTAACCATTGGGGTTCCAACTGGTTTATAGTCACTCATACCGAAAGTCTTCAAAACCTCTTTCACATACTTGGATTGAGTAATAAAAATGCCATTCTTCATCTGATGTATCTGTAAGCCTATGAAATTTTTTATTTCCCCTACTAATGACATCTCAAATTCATTTTTCATTTCATCTACAAAAAAATTACTCATGTCATCATTACCTCCAAATATAATATCATCAACAAATACTTCACTGACTAGTATTTCATCTCCTTCAGACTTGAGATAAATGTTGTTGTCATCACTGGTTCTAGCAAATCCTATCTTCATCAAATGAGTATGAAGCTATTCATACCATGCTCTGGGTGCCTGATTTAATCCATACAAAGCTTTATGCAATTTTCATACCATGTCTTCCTTATCTGTCAATGCATAACCATCAGGTTTCTCTATATAAATCTCTTCTTCTAGTATCCCATTCAAGAATGCAGACTTAACATCCATCTGGTATACCTTGAACTTCTTATAAGCTACAAATGTAAGTAATGTTCTAACACCTTTCAGTCTTGCTACTAGTGTAAAATTTTCTCCATAATCTTCTCCTTCTTCTTGCACATAACCTTTGCATACTAATATTGCCTTGTTGCAAACTACAACACCATCTTCATTTAACTTGTTTCTGAACACCGATTTAGTACCTATAACATTCTTGTTTACCGGTCGGGGTACCAGGGTCCAAGTGTTGTTCTTCTCAATTTGATCCAACTCCTCCTCCATAGATTTCACCCAATGATCATCACCAAATGCCTCCTTAGCACTTCTAGGTTCAAAGGTGGAGATCATGCAAGAGTTCTCTCTTATTCTCCTTATAGTTAGTACACCGACATCCTTATCTCCAATTATCTGTTTAGGACTATGATTCAGTCTCACATACCTAGGAATAACATGATCGTTCTCTTTAGGTTCAACTTCTTCATTATCATCTTCTTCTGAATTTATTTGTTCCGGTTGAACAAGTACATTAGGATTTGCTTTACCAGATTTTGATTTAACATTTTCAGGTTCCAAAAGTAAAATGCAAGGATCTTCATCCTTCTTCTCAAAACTGGTTCCATCTGAAACTTCAAGACATTCATCTACACAAACATCAACACTTTCAGCAATTTTGTGTGTCCCGTTGTTGAAGCATTTATAGGCCTTTCTCTTGGTGGAATAGCCAAGAAATATGCCTTCATCACTCTTAGCTTCAAACTTTCTTATGTAATCACCTCTTTTAATAAAAAATTTTCTTCCAAATATCTTAAAATAGCTAACATCAGGTGATCTCCCATACCAGTATTCATATGGGTCCTTGTCCTTACCTCTTTTCACCAGAACTCGGTTCATTATGTAGACAGTTGTACTTATAGCTTCTTTCCAAAATGTTTTTTCTACACCTCCTTGTATCAACATAGTCCTAGCAACTTCAACCACTGACTGGTTGTTTCTCTCTGCTATACCATTCTGTTGTGGTGTCCTTGGTGTAGAAAGTTGTCGCTTGATACCATTATCATCACAATCCTTAGTGAACTCCATAGAAGTGAATTCACCACCTTGATCTATTCTTAGAGATTTTATCTTTTTGCCACTCTCTTTCTCAGCTAGGGCTCTGAATGCCTTGAATTTGCCAAAAGCTTCATTCTTATCCTTCAAGAATGTGACCCACATCATCCTTGAACAATCATCAGTGAATATCATGAAATATTTGTCACCTTGGATTCTTCTTGTTCTTATTGGTCCACATAGATTAGTATGAACCAAATCTAACAAGTGCTTGACTAAGAAGGACTTGCTCTTGAAAGTTGAAGAAGTCATCTTTCCTAGCTGACATTCTTTACAAAGAGCATTAACCAGTTTGTCTAACTGAGGCAGACCTCTTACTATCTTAGACTTGCTTACTTTAACAATATTATCAAACTTTATATGACAAAATCTCCTATTCCAAAGCTAGCTATCATCTAATTTTGCAATCAAACAGTTGCTAACTTTAGGATTGAGATGAAATAGATTACCTCTAGTCTGTTTCCTGGTTGCAATCAATTCACCTTTGTTGTCAAATATTTTGCACATTCCATTTCTAAACTCTAATGGGTATTCTCTATCATTAAGTTGTGCCACACTTAAAAGATTGTGCTTTAGGCCTTCAACCCAATAGACATTGTTAGCACTTCTCTTCTCATTAAGAGAAATAACTCCCTTACCTTTAACCATATAAGGTGAGTCATTGCCAAATCTGATAACATCACCATCAAATTCCTTAAGGGAAAGAAATTTTCTCTGATCATTGGTCATGTGATGTGAACAACCATTATCAATGATCCAATCATTAGAGTTATCCATTCTAGATACTAGTGCTTCCTGATCTGATATTTCTTCCTTAATAGCTACAAACACAATATCTTCACTAGCATCATCATCAGATTCTTCATCAGTAATATCACTGTCAATAGCTACAAGACAATCTCTCTTGCCTTACCCTTATACTTCTTAAATTTGTCTCGCTTGTATTCATTTTCACCATTAGGGCAATTAGCTACTATATGACCAATCTTGTTGCATGCAAAACATTTTAAAGGTACCTTACCTCTATATTTACCTGTGCCTCTAGGTAGTCGTTTTGCTAATAATGCTTCAAGTTCCACTAAGTTGTCTTCATCTTCAGCACCTCTGCTAGATCTAGATTCATAACTATGGCTGATATCTCTACTTCTTCTCACAAATGAGTTAGAGACATAAGCTCTGAATGCATATTCTGATTTATGCACACTACCATTTAGTTCAAAAGCAGTATGTTTGTCAATAATAGAGTCAAGAGTTACCTTTGTATTGTCAATGGATTTCAACTCCTGAATAGCTGCAACTTGGATAGCATAAACTGGTAGTAGGGTTCTCAGTACCTTACTGATTATCGTGACATCTTCCACTTTCCCTCATGCACTCTTTAATCCTTTGACCATACTATTGGATATTCTCACCTTCAGACATTCTCATGTCATCAAACTTTCCTCTTAAACTCTCCTCTTTGGCAATCTTAACATGTTCATCACTGCTATAAATCTCTTCAAGTTTTTGCCACACTTCATGTGCAGTTTCAAGACCATGAACTTCTACATATTCAGCATCAAACTGAGAACTGATAATAGCCTCTAATGCTTGGTGTTTTTCTTGTTGTTCTTTCTTCTGATCATCAGTTAGGATTCCAGTAGGTGTAATATACTTAGTTCCTATATGATCCCAATACTGACTACCAAGACTCTTAATGTAAATCTTCATTCTTTCACTCCATATCCTATAGTTATCTTTGTTGAGCTTCAAACCTTCTTTCTTCATCATGATCTACAAGATCTTTTCCTCAAGTTGTTAGGCTTTTAGATTAATAGGACCTGAGATGCTCTGATACCAATTGATGGTATGATGAAATAATAAGTATCTAGTAGAATACTAAGAGGGGGGGTGAATCAATATATTGAAAAACTGATACAAAGCTCCCAAACTCAAATTCAATCACACAAAGTAGACATATCTCAGTCAAGATCAATATTCATAATAATAGTTGACATCAACTAGTTCAACTATTATGACAACTTAATAGTAAACAACTTTAATATTGTAAAAATCAACAATGCTTAATCATAACTCAACATATTCATCTCTCAATGCTTCTAGTTATCATGTCTTATCAAAAGTTAACCAAATCAACAAAAAAGATCACAACCACAAAAACATTCAACACTTGACACAAATGTTTATACATGGAAAACCCAAATAGGTAAAAATCACAGTGAGATGAGACTCACAAGGATAGTTATCTAAACTCTTCTGAAGTTCACCTTGTTAGGAGCCAAGCCTGTTAAAGCTTTACAATAAGTCATGTTAAGAACTAATTCTAGTTTGGAATCACCCGATTAAGGGATTTACAAATATGCCTTGATGAAAAGCACAATACCCTGTTAGGAGTAACCTCGCTGGAGGATTTAAGAATCCAAGTTAATGGACCACTTTGTTAGAGGATTTAATGAGTAACCAATCTTGTTAGAGCTTACCTGGTTAAGGGATTTCACTTCTGTTGTAATTGTTAGAAAACAACAGGTTGACTGGTTCAACTTACAAACTTTACATACCAGTTTACAACATCTTCCACAAAGATTTTCTTACCGGTTACTAGCCAATATCAAAAACAACAATATCAGCAATAACATGAATACCATTATTGGTTCAATTGACATCAATGACAACATATCATTAATGCAATCTCTTATGCAAAATACCAACAAACTCAAAATGCCAACATGGTGAACATATGTCGGTGACTGTGCATAAGCCACTAACCATACCGGTGAACATAATGTAGACCTCCAAGAAGACAAGTGTTGACATTGTTGGGGGTCCCATAGATACTAAGAGGGGGGGGTGAATCAGTATCTAACCAGTAATAAGAATTTCTTAAGTTAAAACATTCAGAACATAATATAACAGTGTGCCAGTATGCAAGAAATAATGCAATAAACAGAATCAAGAACATCCACATGAAAAGTACACCATAACACAAGATGCTTAACAGGGAAACCCGGTGTGGGAAAAACCTTGGTGGGATTTGTGACCCACAATATTCACTCACTGGCCAATAAGAGAATATCACTTACAATAGGGGCCTGCACATGTAGGAAGGCCAACTGCCTAGAGCTCACTGCTCAATGAGAAGTCACACTGACTTACAATAAGGATTATACTAATCCAATAACTTGTACTACTTTACAATAGCATCTTCAATGCCAGATTCAGTACCGGTTCCTGCTCTATTCTTTACATATACCCTTGACCTATATTTCACACATTAGGTCTTTCTAATAATTTTCTTTTCTGCTCCTACATCACTTCTATAAATGTCTACAATGATCTCCTTTATATATAAGAGTCATTTTACAATTTTCCAAGTCAGCTTACAATAATAAACAAAATATTACATAACAAAAATCCTGTCGGCCTCTGTGTCGGTATACATCTTTTCTTCTGTGCCGGTGTCGGTGTAGAGTGATCTATTGATGCTAGTGCACTATCTTGTCGATGTAATGTTTTGCTGGTATAATGTCTTGTTGGTGCCATAGGATTGCAAGGTTGCCTGTGTAATGCTTTGCTGGTATAATGTCTTGCTGGTTCCATAGGATTGCAAGGTTTCCATCAATGACAAAACCTTCAATCACATACAATGTCTCATTGGAGTGTGCATATGCCAACAATCTCCCCCTTTGGCATTGATGGCAACACTCATGAGAAATTTCAAAAAGTATCCAAAAATGTGTAGTCCAAAAATGTTTACCAAAAATGTGAGAGCTCCCCCTGAGCATATGATTCCTGTGTTTTGAATTTTCTCATCCACTACTCCCCCTTTGGCATCAATGACAAAGGTTGTCAAGATGTCAGTAGAGTTTGTAGGTTCAACTATCCATATCCTCAACCTTGTTGCTGGGTAGTTATTATTTGAAAAAGATCTCCCAAAATTAAGTATATACTATCCATAAACTTCTTACTGTCCTTTGTTACTGTCTCAGTTGTTTTTACTATACCGGTGAGATGCTACAAATGCTCTGCCAGTGTTTTGCTTCCCTGTGTTAATGCCTCTGAAATTTCCTTCCGCAGTGATGTTAAATAGTCCAATCTTGGACTCAGTTTAGATCTCAAATGCTTTGCCTTGTTTATTATTCTCTCTTTCTCTCTTTCTAGTTTGAGTAGTTCTTCCTCAAAATTTGTTATCTTCTCTTCAAAAACTGATAATGAATTAGGTGAGTTTACAAAATTGTCTGCAAGCTTATTTATCTCATCCTGTGCCTTGCTTATTTTCTTGTCAATATCTACAGTCAAAAAGTTTGTTTTACATGTATCTTTATATAGATTTTTGTATTCTTTTAACAAACTACATAGTTCTGGTAGAAGTGTGTCAAAATCTTTGTTACACTTCTTTATTTCCTCATCAAAGAATTTCTGTTTCTCAATCTCTACCTTATCCTTTACTGATTCTTCCTTTATTTTCTCAATGTTTTCAGAAATATATTTACACAATGTATCCAATTTTCCTAAAGAATATTTATTATCTATATTACAATTGGGAGCTATTACCTTCAAAATTGGTATAGAATCATCAATTTCCTTATAAGCCTATGAGCTACAGTCAGTTATTTTCTTGATGGAGTCAAGTAATACCTTAGTCACATTTGTTGACTTGAATGTTGATGATGATCCAATAATCTGAGTACTGGTGGAAGTAACCATGCTTGTATTGACCTCTAGTAGGTTAGTTTGTGTCTGCATTTCTTTTAGCACTAGTTTTCCTACTTCACTACTTACCGATGGCACTGTTTCCTTATGTACCTATTATTCCAGAGCCTTTAGCTCTATTGGTTTCTCTGTATGTTGTGTTGTCTCTGTCTGTGCCTCAGTTTCTACCTTTTTCTCTATATCTTCTACCGGTTTCTTTGTTTCCCCTGCTACTGGAGGCTCATTTGCCATATCTGACTTATTAGTTGTATCTTTATCTACTATTATGTTGATCTTTTGGGTATCAACATTTACAGTATATAGAACTTCAGAATTAGGATTGCTATCCTCTACATCCATACTTTCTGCTGCTGGTTGATCTTCAGTGGTTGCTATTTTCACTGGTGGGGGTAGGTTTGTCTTTAACTTTTATGCTTGGTGGTGCACCAATTTTTCCTTTCCCCTTGTCCCTGTCTTTCTGATATACCTTTATAGGTTTAGGGTTCCTGTACTCTTCTTGTTTTTCTTTGTCAACCAGGAATATATCCCAACCATTTTCTATTTCCTCTGTGACTTCATTGACTCTTCCTGCCATTAATGAAATATGCAGGTGTGCAGTAGAGAATACTGACCAGTTTGCTTGAGCAATCAAATAATCAATTTCCTTGGGAGAGTTTACTGGATATACAGCAAGTAGCTTCTCAATTTTTATTTTCTTGTCTAATTCTATCACTGCTTGCCTTCTAGCCTCAAGTCTTTTGAATAAATCATCAGGAATTTCATTTGCTACTTCCATCAAAAATTTCTTGTACATGTCCATATACAGTATCACATTGTTCTCAACTTGCTCTTTCTCATCAGTAGTTAGAGTGTCATAAATTTTCTCTATATTTTTCAGTTTTCCTTCCTCCGTGATTTCATTTAATAGTATATCAAGAGGTGTCAAGTCACTGTTTGTCCTTTTCTTTTTCTTTGGTGTCAACTTTTTCTTTGGTGTGGCCTTTCTAACTGGAGATCTCACTGCTTGTTGCTTCTACCTTGTCCTTCTAGGTGAAGGAGTGGTTGCCGGTGAGGGATCTCTTTTTCTAACAACTCTTTTAAAAGTTGTTGGTATGTCACCTTTCGAAGAAGTACGTACCAGTGATAGGTGAGTTTCAGGTTGTGGAGCTATCAACTCATCCTCTGTTATGCCAGTTTTCTTTAATACATCTTCTTTAATGGCCTTTGCTTGCCTAGATCCTTTCCTTACAAATGCCTCAACCTTCTTTACTCTTTTCTTTGATTATATTTGGCTTTCTATAGTCTTAGCACTACCAAATACTTCTTCCTTAGGTTCATTGGGGGCTTCTAGAAGTGCTTTAGCATATGTTTCAACTATGTGGTCATCTGTTTCATAGCCCATCTTGGTTACCCAAATTGTCCTTGGGATGACCGCTTCCATCCAGATTTCATCTTTCTTAATAACAAAGCATATATCATCCTTGTATTTGTCTACTATTTTCTAAGATAACCTTATTCTTTGCTTCATTTTGGTTTTCAATGCTTGGAAAAAGTCATGAATATTGTTCCCCTTGTTCTCACCCATGGTATTGAATAGTTCTGTCAATTCTTTTCCTACCGGTATGTCATATCCAAGTTCTTTATAACCTATACTAGGAACCTATTTTGTTATGTGTAGCATTAGGCATACTAACAGATTTCCAAATCTGAAAGTTCCTTTCTTGTCCTTCTTGATTTTTCCAAGGTTGTCAATCAGTTCGTCCTTTAACCATTCACAGATGTCAATTTTTACATTGTCTATTACCATATCATAAGCACTCTTAATGCATAAACTTGAGACTGAGTTAAGTCTGTTAGCATGAGTGACTTTGTAACCTAATATCATACTTATGAATCTCACATTGATATCTTTTACATCATTAACCCTTAAAGATCTCTTATCGAATGTTGCACCAGTTAGTTTTGTAACTAGGTCATTTGGAACCTTCTTGGTTTTATCTGGTCTCTTATCAGTGGTCGGTAACCCTGTGACAGCTTTCATAGCTTCCTTGGTGATCTTATGGATTGCATCTAACCAAAAACCTTCTCCATGAACTCTTCTTAAAACTATCCTAATCACATCCTTAGGAAATTCAAGAATGCTAAGGATTTCTGTGAATCCTAGGGTTTCAATAACCTTGTGTTCATCTTTAACATTGTCGGTATCATCACATATTACAGTTTTATACATGGTTTTGATTTCCTCATCTCCTAACTCTTCAATGTTACAGTGGATGTACATTCTAGGGTCTTCAGCATATACAACTCCTTTAGGGATTTGAGAAAAAGCACCTAGGGTATCATCCTTCTTTTCTATCTCAGGAACTAACTGAAATATGGGCCTAGGCCTTTTAATTACTTCAACAACAGTAGGGTTTGCTATGTATTCAATTGCAGAGGTGGATGCCATGATTAAATACCTTTTTCTGCCTTTGATGGATGATTGCTTGGAGTGTGCTTGCTTCTTGCTCGAAATGCCTTAGCTCAGAATCTTCGCGCTCTCTGAAAATTTGAAATCACGGTGAAATGAAATGGAGCCAAAACCTTATTTTTATAATATCTTTTCGCCATCTACCACATTTATTATATGCCGGTTAAGTATTGACTTAACATTGTCTATCGGTAATAAGTAATTTTCAACTTCTTATCTCTAACCGAGGGAATAATTAGCGCATGTGTCATTAGATTGCCAAACCCTCAAGGAAATTTTCTTCAATTAGATGAAGAACTTCTTGCCAGTGGAGCATTGCTTTGTCCTACTGGTGAGGCATCACTTTGTCCTACCGGTGAAGCATTGGTTGGTTCTACCGGTGGAGAAGTATTCCCAATATTTAGATCAACTTTTCTAATCCATCGTTTTGAGAATTCTTGCTTAACCTCTTCAACCTTTTCTTTACCTTTCAAGCTGGCACTTTTGTTGTCTACCGGTGTTCCTTTACTTCTACAAAATTTAGCAATATGCCCAATCTTGTTACATGCCTAACAAGTTACATTATTCTTCTGAATAGCTTTCCCATAACCTATGCCGGTTTGTGTTCTGCATTGATTTGATAAATGTCCAAATCTTCCACAAACATAACATCTCACATTCATTCTACAGTTTTCAAAGTTGTGACCAACTTTGTTGCATTTTGAACATTGATCGGTGGGTGTATTGATATTCAAATAATTCCTAGATCTACATTCATTTGCTCTATGACCATACTTATTATAGTTAAAGCATTTTCCATTGAATTTATAAGCATTAGGTTGTCTTACTGGTTTGCTGTGATCTTGAGTATTTGCAGTATTGGAGCTCTCACCAACTTCAAAGCCAATTCCAGAAGTGTCACCTTTAGGTTTTTGATTCTTCAACAAGTTACCAAGTTCCTCTAAGCTTTTCTTGAATTTTTCTTTGTGTTGATTTGCAATTTCCAGTTCCCTTTCCAAGATTTCTTTTTGTCTCATTAGTTCATTTGAGTCATTCTGAGTATGCATCAGATCTATTTTCAACATGTCATTTTCATAGCTAAGTCTTGTATTCTCATTTGCTGCATCACTTAGTCTTTTGGTCAATTCTTCTTCATTTCTCTTCCTGTCCTCAATCTCTTTGCAAAATCTCATAGTCATATCCTGCATTTCATTTTTTGTTGTCATGATTTCTTGTTTCAACTTGCTTATCATATCATTAAGTGATTCCTTTTCATCATTTTCATTTTGCAATTTTTCACAAAGTTCTCTTCTCTTATTTCTTGCAACAATAAAATTTTCTTGAAGTGCCTGAATGATATCCTGAGCTGCTCTTAAATCATCTTCTAATTTGATATTTTTCAATTTCTCTACATCATAGTCTGTAAGAGCTCCTTCAAGTTGCTTCATCAGATTTTCCATTTTTTCCGATGCCAAGATCTTCCTCAAGCTATTAGGCATCTGAAAATAGAGGACCAAGCTCTTATACCAATTGTTGGGGGTCCCACAGATACTGAGAGGGGGGGTGAATCAATATCTTACCGGTAATAAGAATTTCTTAAGTTAAAACATGCAAAACATAATATAACAGTGTACCAGTATGCAAGAAATAATGTAATAAACATAATCAAGAACATCCACATGAAAAGTACACCATAACACAAGATGTTTAATGAGGAAACCCGGTGTGAGAAAAACTTCGGTGGGATTTGTGACCCACAATATTCACTCATTGGCCAATAAGAGAATATTACTTACAATAGGGGCCTGCACATGCAGGAAGGCCAACTGCCTAGAGCTCATTGCTCAATGAGAAGTCACACTGACTTACAATAAGGATTATACTAATCCAATAACTTGTACTGCTTTACAATAGCATCTTCAATGCTAGATTCAGTACCGGTTCCTGCTCTATTCTTTACATATACCCTTGACCTATATTTCGCACATTAGGTCTGCCTAATAATTTTCTTTTCTGCTCCTACATCACTTCTACAAATGTCTACAATGATCTCCTTTATATATAAGAGTCATTTTACAATTTGCCAAGTCGGCTTACAATAATAAACAAAATATTACATAACAAAAATCATGTCGGCCTCTGTGCCGGTATACATCTTTTCTTCTGTGCTGGTGTCAGTGTAGAGTGATCTGTTGATGCCAGTGCACTATCTTGTTGGTGTAATGCTTTGCCAGTATAATGTCTTGCTAGTACCATAGGATTGCAAGGTTGTCTGTGTAATGCTTTGTCGATATAATGTCTTGCCGGTGCCATAGGATTGCAAGGTTGCCTGTGTAATGCTTTGTCGGTATAATGTCTTGTCGGTGCCATATGATTGCAAGGTTACCATCAATGACAAAACCTTCAATCACATACAATGTCTCATTGGAGTGTGCATAAGCCAATAGACATCAATGACAAAACCAATGCAGCACATGATGAAGTCATCCATAATACCAACAATCTCCCCCTTTGGCATTGATGGCAACAATAGTTGGAAAAACATCTAAATTCCAAAAGTAGAATGCCAAAACCAATAAGCCAACAATCTCCCAAAGATAGATCAATACAAAGTTCTGTAACAAAAACAAAAACCAAAACAAAAAATACATATATCCAAAGAGTATATCTCTTCCTCAAGGTATAATATTTTTTCATAGATATCTCTCCCCTTTTGATATCAAATGCCAAAGTAGTTAAAAATTCAAAACATAACATTCAGCTAACTACTCCCCCTGAGAAGTAGCTCTCCTTCATCAAAGCCAGCAAAAAGATTTTTTTGTTAGTCCCTGTCAGTTTGTTGCCAATCTTTATCATTCAAGTCTCTACCGGTTGGGAAATTACCCCAAGTTGCTCTCTTAGATATTCAAATGTTTCCTTAGGCAAAGGCTTTGTAAAGATATCTACAATTTGCTCTTTAGTATTCACATAAACCAATTTCACTTCATTTGCTTCAACATTCTCTTTCAGAAAATTGTACCTAATAGAAACAATCTTTGTCTTAGAGTGAAATACCTGATTCTTTGATATATAAATTGCTATTGAATTATCACAATAGATGATTATTGGTTCTTTGCATTTTACCTTTATATCCTTCAACATTTGCTTGATCCATAATACCTGAGTACAATTAGTTGTTGCTGCAACATATTCTGATTTTGCTGTAGATAATGATGTATAATTATGCTTCTTTCTTATCCATGAAATCATTCTTTTGCCAAGAAAGAATGCACTGCCAGTGGTATTCTTTCTATCATCTACATCTCCTACCCAATTTGCATCGATGTATGCACATAAATCAAAATTTTCATCTTTAGGATACCATAAACCAAGATTTTCTAGGCCTTCAAGGTACTGAAAAATACATTTAACTGCTGATTCATGATTTTCTTTAGGATTTCTTTGAAATCTTGAAATAATACATACTACATTCATTATATCAGGTTTTGTTTGTGTCAAATACAGTAACCCTCCAATCATAGATTTGTATCTTGTCGGATTAATAGAAGTTGAACCATCCTTCAATGTCAATTTATTAGTTGTAGTCATAGGAGTACTTACCAATTTGGAATTTTCCATACCAAATTTATTCAAGAGTACCTTCAAGTACTGTGTTTGACATATGAATATACCTTTATCTATTTGTGAAATCTGCAAACCTAGAAATTTTTTTATCTCTCCAATCATAAACATTTCAAATTCTTTTTGCACCTGGTTAACAAAGTCTTTACATAATCCATCTTCACCTCCAAAAATGATATCATCTACAAATACTTCAATGATCAAAATATCATCATTTGTAACTTTGTAATACAAATTATTGTCAGCATTACCTTTTGTGTAACCAAGCTTCAAAAGATATTTATCCAATCTAGCATACCAAGCTTTGGGAGTTTGTTTTAATCCATAGAAAGCTTTCCTTAACTTGAAAACCATATCCTTACTATCTATCAAATAAAATCCATCAGGTTGTTCAATGTAAACTTCCTCGTCAAGATCTCCATTCAAAAATGCACATTTTACATCCATTTGATAAACTTTATAGTTCTTATGAGCTGCAAATGCAAGAAATAGTCTAACTACCTCAATTCTGGCTACCGGTGCAAAGGTTTCATTATAATCAATTCCTTCTTTCTGTGAATAACCTTTACAAACTAATCTTGCTTTGTTCCTGATTATTTCACCATTTTCATTAAGTTTATTTGTATATACCCATTTAGTTCCAATTACATTTTTATCTTTAGGCTGGGGAACTAATGTCCAAATGTTATTCTTTCAAATTTGTTCTAATTCATCTTTCATTACTTTTATCCAATGTTCATCCTGACATTCTTCAATAAAAGATGTTGGTTCAACTTGAGAAATTAAACATACTTCTTCATTTGCCAATCTTCCTCTAGTCATAACACCTTGATTCTTGTTTCCACTTATCTGATTCTCTGAATGATTCAATCTTACATACTTGGGTTTGTTCTGATTGACATTCATGGGCTGTTGTTCTTCAGTCACAGTTGAGTTTTCTGATGATGTTGGTGCGACTGAGTCTTCACTCTGTACCGGTGCAATCTATGTCATTTCATTTATAATCATTTCAACTGTCGATTCTATAGATCTTGAATCTCCTCTAAAGTGTTCCTCTATCTTCACATTAGTACTCTCAATGATTTTTTGTAACCTTTTATTATAACATCTATATGCCTTGCTTTTAGATGAATAACCAATAAATATTCCTTCATCACTTCTAGAATCAAAATTTCCAATATACCCATCTCTTCTAATATAACATTTTCTTTCAAATATTCTCAAATACTTAAGAGTAGGAATATGACCAAACCATAGTTCAAAAGGGGTCTTACCGGTTTCACTTTTGATGTGAACTTTGTTGAAAGTATAAACTGTTGTATTCACTGCTTCTCTCCAATACACAAGAGGTAGATTTTGTTAGGCCCAATATGGAAAGCTAATGTACTGAGAGGGGAGGAGTGAATCAGTACTTCAAAACTTTTCTTCAATAATAACTTTACTGTTATACATAAACCGAATAGTGCAGTAACATAATATAAAGTTAAAACAAATAGATAACAATCATACATGATTCACTCCATAACACATATATTTTGGTTACGCAGAACCTCTTGGTTAGAGAGAAAAACTATGGTGGGGATGGCACCCACAACTTCACTACTTCAATAATAAAGAGTTCTCGGTTAGAGCTACATGTTTAGCTATTTCTAATAGCTTACCCTGTTAGGAGTAACAAGATCTATTAGATCTACCTTGCTAAGGGATTTTACAACACTTAAACTAAATGTTGCACCTGGTTAGAGGCTTTACAATTTATAGACTTGATTAGAGTCTTTTACCCTGTTAAAGGTTTCTCTTACAACTTCAAAATATTACAATAAATCATTACAAATATCTGCAACTTTACATCTGGAATGTTATAGTAGATTCTATGTGCTCAGAATAGATTACCTTGCTTATAACATACCTCGGTAACACATATAGTAACTCGGTAAACCCTTCTGTTTACTCTATTCTTTGACTGTTCTCTGAAATCCTTCTCGGTGACCTCTATGTCTCTGTAACAGTCATAACACTTAGTGCTTTTACATGTCTTGCTTCATACATCTCTATATCTTCCTTTTTGTCATGCTACATGCTTATTTCTAATCTTAATCCATGTTGTATAAATAGATCTCTTATGACGGTGATTCTTTCATTGCTTCGATTTTACAAACATGTTTTATCGAATGAATAACCATGCAAAATATTTCATTGGTTAGATGACCTCAAAATCATACACAATCTTTAAGTGCAATTTCTAATGTGATAACGGTTAGATGTTCCTCGATCTTGTAACACATTTTCATATGTATGTCTAGGTTCAATGAATCTGGTAACACGTTTCACTCGGTGTGTCATCTTTGCTGCTCGGTAGTCATGAAATGATACTCGGTAGACAACTCGGTGTATACTATGCTCTGAGACTACTTTCTTCAATAACCGACTAGAATGTTCATACCGACTAAATATTTTGGTAGTAGTAACCGACTAGAGTATATAGAATAACTTTGAACGTAAAACTAATGGCAACTTGATAAGTAGTAACAATCTCCCCTTTTGACATTAGTTGAGATGTTTGACAAAAACTACTTTCAAAGTTATAACTCAATAATCTATATACTTGCAAAATTTGACTATGCCGATAGTATATAAAATAGTAAATCCAGATATACTCCCCTTATCAACATACTTGTACAAAACTCTGAATTTGCATGCTTCTCTTGATCTTTGCTTACTGTCTTGTTCACTGCTTGGTTCACTGCTCTTGGATACTCTACTTGCTCTGCTCGGTATACTCCCCCTGTATACTATACTCCTTTTGTTTGATACTTTGAATACTACACTCCCCCAATACTATATCACTCCCCCTTTTTGACAAACATCAAAACTTAATTACCATTTGGGGGTGGTAACTGGTCAAAAATGGATTTGTACTTGGTCTATGCTTCGGTGAAAGCGACAGAGAGTGCAATATTTACACTATCCATTAAAGAATTTTCTGCTTGAATATTAGCCAATAATGATATTAAGGCATCTAGAGTGCTTCCCTCTTGTGTAGTAGATAAGGAGGTGGCTCGGTTGATCTGTTCTTGGACGGATGAAAGATGAGGAAGGAATAATGTCTGAAGTGTCATTATGTCCATCCTGATCTTGTGTTCTCCATTTCTTAGGTCCAATTGTTGAGCCATGAGTTGTTGTAACCTTGTATAGAAATTCTGAACTGAATTTGGCTTTGTGGTCAACTTATTTGAGAGATCGGTGATCTCTTTCTCAATTGCCTCTATTTTATTCTTAATGTCTTTAATGAATAAAGAAAATGTGTAGAGTTTCTAAAATAAATAAAGAATGTGCTTGAGTTGAGGAGTCAACTCAACAATAAATTTGACAAGTTAACTTTGCCAATAGCTATAGCTTTCTGTACCTCATCTATCATTTTTGCAGTGAGCTCTTTGTCTTTTAGCTTGCTCAAATACTCTGATGCATCTACTCCAGATGTCTCTATCTTTGTTAGGAATTCATCCAGTTGAATGTGGATGGCTGCATCTATTGACACTATAGCTTCAGGTAGCATATCTATTAAGAGTGCTTTCACCTTCTGAAGTACCTTATTTTTTTTTTGAATCGCCATTTGCTTCTCTTGTTTGGCCTTTGCTTTGCATAGTTCACCGAAATGAATGAGTGCTTTCCCCTTTAATTTTGATATATCTACATTGGGAAACACTATTGGTTTTGACAAATCAACTTTAAAACTATGCTTTTTCATCTTCTTTTCTTTACCTTTCACTGATGAAACTAAGACAATGGCTTGTGAGGCTTGATGACCCTTAGTAGGTTGCTCAGTAGAGGCAACACTTTGATCGGTTTCTTTAGCCTTTGTAGTGTCCTTTGGTGTCTCGGTACTTGGTGTCTTAGTTGCAACATTTGTAGTGCTAGAAGGTGCTTGAGATGTTTGTTCTTCAGTAGTACCTTCTCTTGTTGTAGACTTGTGACCTTCGGTGCCTTGATCCATGTCATGAGGGGTTTTGGTTGAGATAGGTTGTTTGACCGATGGATAAGGCTAAACTTGTTCCAAGACTGATTCACTAGATACAAGTTTTGCATATGCATTGCCTTCTATCATTTCCTATTTTGGTGCCTCTATATCCATGACATCTTCATCTATTTGAATGGTGTCAGTAGGGTCTTGCTCAGTAACATCAGGATCTTGCTCGATGACATCAACAATTTCAACTGTAGCTTGTTCACCGACATCCTTGATTTTAAAGATTTCTTACCATTTTTCTTTTGTCTCATTTTCAACTTCAATATACAGCCCATTCATCAGTTTTAAGGCTCTCTATTTGACAAGAAACTTTGAGTTGTAGGTTGTCAGATGTTCTTTTATTTCAGCTACTGACATGTCAGGAAATAGATGAACTAGACTTCTTTCTTTGATATGTTTCTCCAAGTCCATTGCATACTTCCACCTATTATCAATATGCAAATAAAGTTCATTTGGAAGTGACTTAGCTAGTTCGAATGGAGCCAACCGGAATTTTAGAAGTGTGCAGATGACAACTTCTTCAATTTGTCTCTTCTCATCATTATTTTTGGTTTCATATTTAACATATCTAAATGATCCAAATCCTCCATATTCTTTTAAATTAGCATAGAAGTTCTCAACACTATGTACATTTACCTTCTTGCTTTTGACAATCTAAAATTTGCTTGCATCCTCTGATTCAGTATCACTAGACTCTTTTGCCAAAATGAGTCTCCGAGTAGATTTCTTGTAGGTCTTTGTTACCTTGGGAATAGTAACACTCTTTGTTTTCTTACTCAGTGAAGCTGCAGATGCTCTATTGTTAGGTCACTTTGGAGGTGGAGTCGGTGAGGCCTTTGATGTGTCCTATTTCTTTCTCTTCAACACTTTTCCCTTAGGCAATTCGGTGCTCAATGTTATAGCTGCCTCTTGGGCTTCAGATTCCTCTTTGGTAATGGCAATGGTGCCTTTGATAGGTGTGGAGGAAGAATCTTCTTCGAATTTCTCCGATAATGCTTTTATCATCTTTGTTGCCTTTCTTGTAGCTTTGGGTACTACAATGCTCATTTTTACTTTTTCCTTTACTTCTTCATAGGTTCCATACCTCAGCTCGATAGCATGTCTTGGCATTGTAAGAAATGCATCAATTTATTGTTGTGTGATGTCAAAATCAATCTCGTATCCCATAGGTGACAAAGATTGAGTTCTTGGTTCCACAGCATTCACATAATAGTAATCAATGTCAACTTCAAAACATATGTCATTTTTGTATTTCTCCACTAGCTGGGGTGGAATCTGGTACCTATTATGCATTTTTCCTTGGAACTTACTGAAGTAATCATCCATAATATCATTGAAATTATCACCTAACTTCTTAATGAAGTCATTGATCTGATGGGTGATTGGTTGGTGTAGTTCCCAAACAACTTTACCGACTGATGGAAAGAATTTTTCAAAATAGAAAAACATGCATACAAGTAATGATCCAAACTTTAGTGTATTAGTCGAGTTGTTTTTCTTTGGCTTCCTAATGGTGTTCAAATTCTCAAACAGGTTCTTTAGCAACACCTCACATAGATCAATTTTCATTCCCTTTTTCACAATTTTGTATGCCAGGTCTACTGCTGCACAAGGTACACTGTTTTCCCTTGCTGATTGGAAGAAACAATAACCTATTACTCTTGATGCCCTCCTAAATGGCACAATGGTTAGTCTAAGATCAGACAACACAAAACACACAAAGCATTAGTGTTAGTCAATCTAAAACTAAAACATATGAAGGCATTCCAAAAGAGACACTAAAAACATACTAATGTATCTAACTAAAGAAGTAAAGATAATGAGACATCTCCAACTATCTCTTAGCATGATATTAGCTCCTTCTCCCTTGTTCCTCTCCTCTCCAAGTTCCAAAATAGTGTAGCTCTCAGCAGCTTTTTGCACTATGGATGCTTATGGAGGATTGAGATTGTAGTATATTTCCAAATATGAAATGAAAAGCTATTTTTATGCTAAAATGAAGTGTTTTAACCAAAAAGACAAGATTTAGTTATGCTATGCTAAATGCTCTCTAAAAATGTCTATAGTCTAAATGCTTACAAGTTTTCAGGATCTGGATTATGAAGGAATGGACTCTATTTATAGGAAAAATGGAGCAATGGATGGCTAGGATTGAAAGGTTTAATCAAGGGTCAAGCTTGAAAGTTGGGGATCCATGTGCACAATTTGCACCAATGAAATGGTGACAAATGTCAACATAGGATTGGGTTGAGAGAAGAGGTTGGAGGCATTAAAGGCCTGAGAAGACCTCATGGTTATCTAAAGGCTAAGGGTCAAGCCTAAATTAGGATTACCCACTGGATTAGGAGTTAATCCAAGGATAAACCTTTGTGCAAATGATTAAGAGATAATCATGGTCAAAGCATTGAAGGCTTGATGAGACCCTTGGGTTGGGTAGAGGTTGAGTCAAAACAAATGTTTTAACCATGTGGGAGGGTTGAATTAACCATTAATGGTTTTTGAAGACTTTGGGGGATTAAGTGGTTGAAAGTTGGAAGCCTTTAATGGTTTTCAAAGACTTTGGGGTCTTTGAGAAGTGACTCCATTTTGCTTAGGAATGTGACAATATTTAGGAGATGGATTAGGCTAATTAGGAAGGGGTTAGAAGAATCTAGAAGGGGATTGGATTTTGCAAGTGGATTTGGTGGGTGAGGGAAAATAGGATTTTATTTAAAATAAAAATTCATTTATTTCAATAAATGTGTGCAAGTTGCATTTGTAGGAAAATGCAAGTGGGGTGGGGATAATGATTTAAATAAATGTTTTATTTAATTTATTTAAAAGAGGAAAAGGGGATTTTAATTAAATAAATTTATTTTATTTATTTAATTGATTGGAATTTGATTTTAATGAATTAATTAAAATAAATTGAATAATTTATTTAATTAATAGAAGAATGTTTGGGGATGAATTAATTAAATATTAATTTAATTAACTGATGGCTAGTGGATTTTTAAATTAAATAAATACGAAATATTCATTTAATTAAGCTGGACAGATTTGTGTGACTACAACTCTTATGGCAAATTTTAGTTCTTCATCTGTGACATTGCTCAATTTTAATCCTCTGCAATCTGATTCCACTCTAGTTAAACTGATCAATTCCTTTTGTGATATCATCTTTTGGGCTCAGGCATGATCATAAATAGGGTAACCGGTAATCAGATGAATGATTTCCTTGGTAATCTTAAACGGTTGCTCCTCTAACCACATGAAATCATCATGAACTCTACTCAGAACAAACTCGACCCACTAGGGTTTGAACACACGAGGATAGGTTAGGGCTTCAGTTAATCCCTTGATCTTAATGTGCTCATACTTGCTATTCAATTTACCATCTATGCATAATTCATCATAGGTGTCTTTAATTTCAACATGAACGAGTTCTTCAACATGACATTTGATGAAGAATCTCACATCCTCGACTAACAACACTCTATCCAGGATGAGTGAAAAAGCGGTTTTGTCATCTAGTTCAGATGCAACTTTGGGAGTCAAAGAGTATTTTAGTGAGGGCTTCTCTACATTCTTGACAACAATGGGATCTTGGATCTTAGGCACCATTTTAGATTTCAGATAAAAGCTAACAAAGAATCCTTAGGGTTTTAGGATTTCAAACGACAGACGCTTCACACTTAGCAAATAATAGCAACTTGATAAGATCGGTAAACCAGCTTAACAATGCATTGAGATTGATGTAAATACCTTGAATTTTCTTTGTAGGAGGTTTGATAGCCTTAGATTCACTTTGCTCTGCTCTCTCGAAAACTTGGTGAGTTGAAAATGACCGCGAAAATGCTTTTAAGTACACAATATGCCTTATCGGGCTCCATGCAGGTTAGGTCAAGAACATTAAATGCACTCAGTTCCACTAACCTTCTTTCCTTTTTTTTCTTTAACCGAGTAACCAAACTTCCTTCATTCACCGACTTGACAAGCTTCCTGTATTCACCAACTTGACAGGTTTCCTATAAAGTGCTTCAAAAGACTTTGATAGAATTTCAAACTTACTATTACATCTTAATTATGCAGATTTGAATTAAGTACATGATAAAATAGGAACTATTAAGATTTAACCTTGATAGAATGCAGTCCCTTCATACCTTTACTGATTAATTTGGAATAGGAGCACCTAACTCGGTAGGTAAGGTGCTTTCTTCATTTGACACAATTTCCTTCTTTTTCCAAATCATCTTTAATTTGTCTTTTATTTCTTCAGTGTCTTTTCTAGTTTGATCTCTGCAATCTCCAGCTAAGTGTCCAACTTTGTGACAATGAAAACATGTCATACCGGGATTTCTCCATGATCTTCGGTTGTACATCCCAAACCTTATAAAATAGTTGGCACTTATATATCCATATCTTCCACAACATTCACACCATATCCTTGTATTGTAATCCCATGGTACTACAGAATATTGTCGATAAGGATTTGTGTGAGTTTGGTAACCTCTAGCATTTACTCGGTGTGCAGACCACATATAGTTCTTTTTCTTAAAACAACACTTCTCGGTACTATGTCCATATCTATTGCAGTTTTTACAAAACCCTTTGAATTTTGCCTTCTGATAATTGTTTACAAACTTTGTCCTACATTGTTTAGATGTGTGACCATATTTATTGCAATTGTAACAATAACCATTAGACTTAGTGACATTCGGTTGTTTACCTTTTCTGATTTGGCACATGTTGGTAATATGACCTTGATTTCTACAGTAGTTGCAAATAGGCTTCTTTATTTTGATGTTGTTCTTATTTCCAGCTTGCTTTGATGATTCTCCTCTCTCGGTAGTATGAATTCCCTTCTCGGCATAGTCTTTTCCTTTGTAACCAAGTCTTGCATCTTTGTTGGGTCTTCTTGTATTCAGTTGCTCATCCAACATCTTTGATGCTTCATAACTCTTCTTCAGTGTTTCTTTGGATTTCTTCTCTATTTCAAGTTCATCAGTCAACCTTGATACTTCAAGTTTCAATGCTTGATTCTCATCATCCTTCAAAATTGCTTCATGATGTGCATAACCTAGTTGATCTGATAGATTTTGTTGAATTCCAGTCAACCTTGTGATTTCATCATTCTTATCAGATACTACAACTTCAAGTTGTTGTTTCTCTCTTTGTAGATCTCTTACTTTATCCTCGATTGTCCTTAATGCATCAAGATTTTTAGTCATCTGTGTGCTGAAATGTTCATGTTCTCTTTTCATTGCTTTTAGTTGATCAACCAGTTCTTTGTTCTTTTCTCTCAATACTCCAATCATTTCTTCAATTTCTTTAGATATACTATTCTCAGATGATGTCTCAATTTGTTCCACTAACTCTTGAGAGTCTTGCAAATCATCAGATAATCTTCTTCTTACTTTCAGAGATTTTTGCATTTGCCTTTGCATGTCTGCAATCACTTGATTAGCATGATCCAGCTCTTCTTGCAGATACACAATCCTCCTAGATTGTTTATAGCCTTCCATTGATAAGATCTTTCTCTTTAGGTAGTTAAACCCTTTTCCAAGATTGAAGCTTTGAAACCAATTGTTAGGCCCAATATGGAAAGCTAATGTACTAAGAGGGGAGGGGTGAATCAGTACGTCAAAACTTTTCTTCAATAATAAATTTACTGTTATGCATAAACCGATTAGTGCAGTAACATAATATAAAGCTAAAACAAATAGATGACAATCATACATGATTCACTCCATAACACATATATTTTGGTTATGCAGAAACTCTTGGTTAGAGAGAAAAACTATGGTGGGGATGGCACCCACAACTTCACTACTGCAATAATAAGGAGTGCTCAATTAGAGCTACATGTTTAGCTATTTCTAATAGCTTACCCTGTTAGGAGTAACAAGATCTGTTAGATCTACCTTGCTAAAGGATTTTACAACACTTATACTAAATGTTGCACCTAGTTAGAGGCTTTACAATTTATAGACTTGATTAGAGTCTTTTACCCTGTTAAAGGTTTCTCTTACAACTTCAAAATATTACAATAAATCATTACAAATATTTGCAACTTTACATCTAGAATGTTATAGTAGATTCTATGTGCTCAGAATAGATTACCTTTCTTATAGCATACCTCGGTAACCCATATAGTAACTCGGTAAACCCTTTTGTTTACTCTGTTCTTTGACTGTTCTCTAAAATCCTTCTCGGTGACCTCTGTGTCTCTGTAACAGTCATAACACTTAGTGCTTTTACATGTCTTGCTTCATATATCTCTATATCTTCCTTTTTGTCATGCCACATGCTTATTTCTGATCTTAATCCATGTTGTATAAATAGATCTCTTATGACAGTGATTCTTTCATTGCTTAGATCTTACAAACATGTTTTATTGAATGAATAACCATGCAAAATATTTCATTGGTTAGATGACCTCAAAATCATACACAATCTTTAAGTAAAATTTCCAATGTGATAACGATTAGATGTTCCTCGATCTTGTAACATGTTTTCATATGTATGTTCAGGTTCAATGAATCTGGTAACACGTTTCACTCGGTGTATAACAACTTGTTGTGTCATCTTTGCTGCTCGATAGTCATGAAATGATACTCGGTAGATAGCTCAGTGTATATTATGCTCTGAGACTACTTTCTTCAATAACCGACTGGACTGTTCATACCGACTGAATATTTTGGTAGTAGTAACTGACTAGAGTATATAGAATAACTTTAAACATAAAACTAATGGCAAATTGATAAGTAGTAACAGATTTTCTTCCGTGAACATGGTTCTTGTTGCATCCAAAATAGTTATGTTCTTTCTTTCCACAACTCCATTCTGTTGGGGTGTCTGGGGTGCTGATAGTTGTCGTTTGATTCCATTCACTTCATAGAATGCATTAAATTCTCTAGATGTAAATTTTTCTCGTTGATCTGATCTCAACCATTTTATTTTCTTGCTAGTTTCATTCTCTACCATTGCCTTGTATATCTTGAATCTTTCAAAAGCTTATGATTTCTCCCCGAGAAAAGTAACCCAACACATTCTAGAATAATCATCAATTATTAGCATAAAGTATCTATCACCTTGTAGACTTCTTGTTCTTGCTAGACCACATAAATCAGTATGAATTAAATCAAGAATATTATTGGATTTATCAGTAATTCTCTTAAATGTTGTTCTAACTTGCTTTCCCATTTGACATTCCTTACATACCGGATTATGAGGTTTCACAATCTTAGGTAAATCCCTTACTACCTTAGTTGAACTTATCTTTACAATGCAATGAAAATTCACATGACAGAGTCTTTTATGCCATAACCAACTTTCATCAATGTGTGCAATCAAACATGTCTTATCACTGGTAGTCAAGTGAAAGATATTACCTTTAGTTTGATTACCGGTTGCAATCTCCAATCTAGTTCTGTTTAAGATTTTGTATTTTGCATTCTTGAATTGTAACTGAAATCCTTTCTCAACTAACTGACTAGCACTCAAAACATTATGCTTTAAACCTTCTACATAATAAACATTGTCAGTATTGTGCTTACAATCCAAAGATATAGTGCCTCTTCCTTTGATTAAACAAGCTTTATCATCTTCGAACCTTACTAGACCTCCATGAATTTCCTGAAAAGATAAGAATTTACTTTTATCACCAGTCATATGATGCAAGCATCCACTATCTATAATCCATTCATCATTTTCTTCTATTTTTTCTACCAATGGCTACTCTACCGGTTTGACAATAGGTGTCAGTTGATCTTCTTTTTTTGCAACAAAAGCCCATACATTATCTGTTGGATCTTCATCTGTAACACCTTCATCTGCATAGTAACATGACTTATCTCTGTTTTTCTTAAATCTGTATCTCTGATATTCAAGGTTAGGCTTATATGATCTTTTTTCTTCCCCCCTTAGTATTGCATGTCTATCAGAACATCTAGAAGCTATATGACCAACTTTATTGCAATTAAAATATTTGAAAGGTGCTTTACTTTCATACTTACTTCCTACTGGACCTTTAGGCATCTTCCTTGCAAATAGTGCTTCAAGTTCTTCATTTTCTCTTCTCATATCTTCAAGTTCTTTTTCATAAAGTGATTTCCAATCATTTTTGTCAGATGATGATGATGCTAATGATGATGATGATGCTTTGAAAGCTAAATCAGTCTTGACTGTAGCAAAAGGACCAAATTCTTCAAGTTCAAATGCATACAGTTTTCCAACCAAAGTATCTCTAGAAACTGAAGTATTAGGCATTATTCTCAACTCATTAATAGCAGTCACTTTCATTTTGTAAGTTGGTGGAAAAACTCTTAAAACTTTAGACATAATTTCATCTTCACTTGAGGATCCTCCACAACATTGTATTCCTACAACAGTTTCATCAACTCTTTCTATAAATGCAGAAATTCTTTCATATTCTTCCATTTTTAAATTTTCATACCTGACCCGATAACATTCTAGTTTTGCAATTTTGATAGTGTTATCTCCTTCATTCAATGTTTTCAATTTATCTCAAATATCTTTAGCAATAGATAGGTCTGATAATCCCATGATTTGATGATCTGTTAATATGCTCAGAAGTGCTTCTCTTGCTTTGCATTCATTGTCCATGTCCTTAGCCAATGTTGGTGGATGATGTTGATTCAGAGTAGGACCAACATAGCCATTCTGAGTAACACCCATATATCTCTTCCAATGCAATTCAAATGTGTTTCCATTCTAATCTTCCATATACCATAGTTAGTTCCATCAAGCTTCAGACTGTCCTTCCTGAAAATATTCATTGCCATAGGATCTCCTCAAGTTGTTAGGCTTCTGCAAAAAGAGGACTTAGCTCTGATACTAATTGTTAGGACCCAGGAAGGACAACTGAGAGGGGGGGTGAATCAGTTGTAAACTAGTTGTCAATAAATTGTAAATCAAAACAAATTATTCCAACTTAAACTTAATGTTGGGGTATGTGCACCAAGTTGTGGTACCAAAAGGGGGTCTTAAGATGCCACTTTTTTTTGAAATCAACAAAGTTTGGACTTAATGACAAATTGAAGATAGTTAGACTCCAAATTTGAAGATGCAACAAGAACAAGAGTCAGAGTGCTTTGAGTCTACTTTCTAAACTACTAATTTTTTTTTAAATGGTGGAGATTAAGGGCTTCAAAAAGGGGGGCCACAAAAAGTGGTCCTATTTTTACGCAAAAAACATAACATAGAGTCTATTGTGGCCCCCCTAAAATGTTAACTTTTTTTTTGAATTTTTAAAATCACTTTAGTGAGAAATTAGCTAACACCTTGAAGTTTATTACAGATTTTTCAGCTAATTTTTTAATGAGTATATGATTTTTTACTAATTTTTGAAGTGGACACATCCTAAAAAATAGAAATTCGAGTGTGCTCCCCCTAAAATCATTGATAACTAATCAAAAATGAAAACTTTTTTTTTTTAAATTGTGTAGAATGGAGTCTAGTTTCTAAAAATGTAAGTTTCTTCAAAATCCGATGAACGTGTAAAAAACTATACCCAAAATAGTGCATGATGGTTTTTGACCAAAAACGAACACACTAACAATAGAAATTATAGATGAAAGCCTTAACGAAATCAAAATGTGAAAAGAATTACATGCTTAGATAGCTCAGAGAGAGATCGAGGTCTCTATGGTATTTTTTTTAGTTTTATTGAAACACGTGCAAACCTGATGGAGAGCACAGCCAAAAATATGTGAAATTTTCTAATCCTCTGTTAAAAACACATCGCAGGCCTGAAATGGTCGTCCAACCCTTTGGGTTGGATGCCCAAGTACAATCCAACCCAAAGGGTTGGTAGTTCCCAATGCAGACCATTTGGCGAGTGCCAAATATGGCACTCACTAAATGAAAAAAATTGACTTTTCCCATTTGGTGCACGCCAAATTTGGCGTGCGCCAAATGAGAAAAGTCAACCTTTTTTCATTTGGCGAGCTCCAAATTTGGCGCACGCCAAATGTCTTGCATTGTCCAATTTGAAGGTTTTGTGATGCAAATATATACATGAAATATAATATTTAAGTATAAGTCACTTTAAGTTATATTTCATGTATATATTGGTAGGATGTTTGAGAGTGGTTTCAACTCTATAGGAGTTATAATGTAGATTCTTGTTTTTAGAGGATCATATTGACTTTCATACTTAGTCAAATTTCAATAATCAACATTCTCCTTGTAGCACTCTTTAGATTCGTATCTCACTATCTTTATCTTCCCTAAATTCAACACCTATCTCTCTCCCTCTCGTGTCTCTCTCACTTATTTCTTCCCTCTCTAGGTATATCCTACTCTCTCTACCTTTCATCCCTTCCTTGTACCCTAATTTATATCATTGACTCCCTTCCTCTCTCTTCTCTCTCTCTCTTATTATTTCTCTCCCCTCCCACTTGTTTCTCTTGTTCACTACCGATCCCTTCTATCCTCTCTCTCCCATATCTAGGGCTCTCCTTCCCTCCCTATTCACCTTACTTCCTCTCCCTCCCTATATTATTACCCACCTCTCTCTCCCCCTCTAGGTTTCTAACTTATCTAATTTTCCACCCTCTATTTATCTCCCACCCTCTCCACCTTTCTCCCCCTTTCCCTTGCCCCTATCTATTTATGAACACTCTCCCTCTCTTCTCTCTCTACAAACCTAGATCCATCTCCTCATTTTCTATGTATCTCACTCCCTCCATTTCTACCTCTCCATCCATCCCCTCTTACTCATCTCTTTTTTCTTCTATCTCTTCTCTTCTCTCTCCCTTCCCTCTCTAAATCTCTCCCTTTCTTTCTTCCCCTCTCCATTTATATATCCTTCCCCCACTCTCTCATTATCTCTCTTATTTTCTCTCTTCATTGTCTAGTTTATTAACTCCTCAACCCACCCTCTCTCCCCTCTCTAGGTTTCTCCCTCACTTCCTCTCCACCTATCCACCTTTTCATATAGGTCTCGTTACCCACCTCTCTTTATCCCCCTCTATCTATCTCACTCCTCTCTTGAAATCTAGGTCTCTTGCCTATCTATATGTCCCTTCCATAGTTCTCTCTCTCCCTCTTTATCTCTCTTTCCCTCCTCCTTAACATGCGACCCACAACAACACCAAGTGGTGTCCTAAGGGGTCAAAAGACACCATATGACCCCTGACAACACCTAAGGAGTCATATGGTTCCCTAAGGGCACACCATATGATACCTTAGGACACAATGCAACCCATAACGACACCATATGATGTCCTCAGGGGTCATATGGTGTCCTAAATGGTCATAGGACACCATATGACCCCTTAGGATACAATATGACCCCTAATGACACCTAAGGGGTCATATGTTGTCCTAAGGGGTCATATGACACCATATGACCCCTTAGGACATAATATGACCCTTAACGACATCTAAGGGGTCATATGGTGTCCTAAGGGGTCATAGGACACCATATGACCTCTTAGGACACCATACAACCCATAATGATACCATATGGGGTCCTAAGGTGTCATCGGACACCACATGACCCCTTAGGACACCATATGACTCATAACAATACCATATGGTATCCTAAGGGGTCACAGGACACTAGATGATCCCTGTAGACACCATATGACCCATATTGACACTATATGGTGCTCTAAGGGGTCATATGGTGTACTAAGGGGTCATAGGACACCATATGTCCCTTTAGAACACAATATGACCCCTAAAAACACCTAAGGGATCATATGGTGTCCTAAGGGGTCATAGGACACCATATAACCCCTTAGGACACAATATGAACCCTAACAACATGTAAGGGGTTATATGGTGTCCTAAGGGGTCATAGAACACTATATGACACCTTAAGACACCATATAACCCAGAACGACACTATATGGTATCCTAAGGGGTCACATGGTATCCTAAGGGATCATAGGACACCATAAGACCCCTTAGGACACCATACAACCCATAATGACACTATATGGTGTCTTAAGGGGTCATAAGATACCATATGACCAATTATTACACAATATGATCCCTAATGACACCTAAGGGGTCATATGGTGGCCTATGGGGTCATAGGGCACCATATGACCCCTTATGACATAATACGATGCATAAAAACACCATATTGTATCGTAAGGGGTCATATGGTGTCCTAAGGGGTCATAGGATACAATATGATTCCTTAGGACACAATATGACCCCTAACAACCCCTTAGGGGATTATATGACACCATATGACCCCTTATCACACTATACAACCTATAATAACACCATATGGTGTCCTAAGGGGTCATATAGTGTCCTAATGGGTCATATAACACCATATGACCCCTTAGCATAGCATAAGATCCATAATGACACCATATGGTGTCCTAAGGCATAATAGAACACCATATGACCCTTTAGGACACCATACAACCCATAACAACACCATATGAGGGCTCATATGGTTTCCTACATCATATGACCCCTTAGGACATCATATGACCCATAATGACACCATATTGTATCCTAAGGGGTCATATGGTGCCCTAAGGGGTCATCGGACACCATATGACCCCTCAGGACACCATATGACTCATAACAGAACCATATTGTATCCTAAGGGGTCATATGGTGTCCTAAAGGGTCATAGGACACAATATGACCTCTACCGACCCCTTAGGGGGTCATAGGACACCATATGACCTCTTAAAACACTATATAGCTCATAACAACACATTATGGTGTCCTAAGCGGTCATACAACACCATATGACCCCTTAGCACACCATATGACCCATAAAGGACACCATATGGTATCCTTCATCTAACACCATATGACTCCTTAGGACACCATATGACCCATAAAGACACCATATGGTGTCCTTTGGGATCATATGGTGTCCTAAGGTCCTATGACCCCTTAGGACACAATATTATCCCTAACAATACCTAAGGGGTCATATGATGTCCTAGGGGTTCATGGTGACCTTGAGAATTGAGAGAGATAATAAGAGAGTAAGGAATATATATGAGAGAGTCATATGGTGTTTTATGACCCCTTAGAACACCATATGACCCCTAACTACACCATATGGTGTCCAAAGAGGTCATATGGTTTCCTAAGGGGTCATATGATGTCTTAAGGGGTCATATGGTGTTCTATGACCCTTTAGGACACCACATGACCCCACATGACACCATATGACCCCTAATGACACCATATGGTGTCCTAAGGGGTCATATGGTGTCGTTAAAGGTTATATGGTGTCCCATGGGGTCATATGGTGTTCTATAACCCCTTGGGGCACCATATGACCCCTAACAACACCAAATGGGGGCCTAAGGGGTCAGATGGTGTCCTATAGGGTCATATGGTGTTCTATGACCCCTTAAGACACCATATGACCCCTAACATCATCATATGGTGTCCTAAGGGGTCACATGGTGTCCTAAGGGATCATAGGACACCATATGACCCCTAACATCATCATATGGTGTCGTTAGGGGCATATGGTGTCCTAAGGGGTCATATGGTATTCTATGACCCATTAGGACACCATATGACCCCTAACAACACCATATGGTGTCGTTAAGGGTCATATGGTGTCCTAAGGGATCATAAGGTGTCCTAAGGGGTTATATAATGTTTTGTGACCCCTTAGGACACTATCTGACCCCTTAGGACACCATATGACCTTTGAGAACACTATATGGTGTGCTAAGGGGTCATATGGTTTTCTATGACCCCTTAGGACACCATATGACCCCTAATGACACCATATGGTGTCTTAAGGGGTCATTTGATATCATTAGGGGTCATATAGTGTCCTAAGGAGTCATATGGTGTTCTATGACCCCTTAGGACACAATATGGTGTCGTGAGGGGTCATATGGTGTCGTATGGGGTCATATGGTGTCCTGAGGGCTCATATGGCATCCCAAGGGGTCATAAAACACCATATGACCCCTTAGGACACCATATGTAGTCATTAGGGGTCATATGGTCTCCCAAGGGGTCATAGAACACCATATGACCTCTTAGGACACTATATGGTGGCGTTAGGAATTATATGGTGTATGGGGTCATATGTGTTGGTATTTTGGTATGGTTTTGTCATTGATGTCAACACCTACTTTGGAGATCCAGCAACATTCACCGGCAAGCAAGTAAACTGTGCAAACAGTTACTGGTATATGGTTCACTAGAAGGATATATTGTTCACCGGTACCTGGAATGATATGGAAGACACTTGGTGATGTTTTGAAGAATTAATCATTGGTATATTCATATTTGCATATTTGCTTTTACTGGCAAATAGGTCCAGGTTATCTAGGGTTACACCAATAGGTTTATCTTTTCCAGATCAACATGGCACGCTATGGAGATGATTTATTATTGTTGTAAATACATTAAGCTGGCATGTTTAATCAGTTATTGCATCAGATATTATATTGTATGGAAAATGTTTTTATTGCAATATCTTGTAGAGCCAACCTACTAAAATTGGTCTTAGGGTATGGTATAAATGTAAGATCTTATTTGTAAGATCAAGTGTGGAATGCGAAAAAGATTTAAGTGAAGGTATATGTGAGATCAAGCAGGGATATACACGAAGACATCATTTGAAGGTGAAGTTAGGTTTTTGTAGAAGCATATCAGCATTACACCGGTACTGAATCCAGCATATGAAGATGCTATTTTGTGCAGTACATTCTTATTGGATTTAACCATCCAATTGTATTCAGTGTGACTCCCATTTTGTGATTGAGCAGTGAGCTCTAGGCTGTTGGCCTTTCTACATGTGTAGACACCATTTATGTACACTTACTATTTGTAGTAGTATCATCTAATTGTGGGTAAGGTTTCCCACCATGGTTTTTCCCCTTACAGGGTTTCCACGTACAAATATTGGTGTCATGTGTTGTGGATGACTTTATGTTTATGTTTCATACATTAATCCTTACCGGTATAGCAATTTATTGTTAACACTGTCTACCGGCATACTTAACTGGTTTACCGATATTAAGCATTAAGTTGGTTAATTAGTTTTTGGTTTGAATTTATTAGACAATTGATTCACCCCCCCCCCTCTTAGTTGTCTCCAGGACCTAACAATATGGTGTCCTAAGGGGTCATAGAATACCATATGACCCCTTCTGACACCATATGACCCCTTAGGAAATCATATGACCCCGTAGGACACCATATGGTGATGTTAGGGGTTATATGGTGTCCTAAGGGGTCATAGAATACCATATGACCCCTTAGGACACTATATGACCCCTTAAGACACCATATGACATATCCTAAGGGTTCATATGGTGTCTCAAGGGGTCATAGAACACCATATGACCCCTTAGGACACCATATGGTGTTTTTAGGGGTCATAGAACATCATATGACCCCTTAGGACATAATATGACGCCTAATGACACCATATGACTCCTAACGACACCATATACCCCTTAGGACACCATATGATGGTCTTAGGGGTCATATTGTGTCCTAAGCAATCATAGAACACCATATAATCCTTTATGACACCATATGACCCTTAGGACACCATATGACCCCTAACGACACCATATAGTGTCATATGGTGTCCTAAGGGGTCATATGGCATCCTAATGGGTCATAGAATACCATATGATCACTTAGGACACCATATGACCCCTAAAAACATGATATGGTGTCTTATGATGTCATATTTTGTCTTGAGGGGTCATATGGTGTTCTATGACCCCCTAGGACACCATATGACCCCTTTTAACATCCTAGTACATGACATGACCACTTGTGACACCATATGACCCCTCAAGGCACAATATGGTGTCGTTAGGGGTCATATGGTGTCCTAAGGGGTCATATGGTGTGGTTAGGGATCATACGGTGTCTTAAGGGGTCATATGGTATTCTATGACCCATTTGGGCACCATATGACCCCTTAGGACATCATATGACCCCTAACAACACCATGTGACCCCTTAGGCACCATATGACCCCTAATGACATGTCATATGATGTCCATAGGGGTCATAAAACACCAAATTACCCCTTAGGACACCATATGACCCCTTAGGACACCATATGGCATCGTTAGGGCTCATATGGTGTTCTAAGAGATCATATGGTATCCTAAGGGGTCATAGAACACCATATGACCCCTTAGGACACCATATGACCCGTAGTGACACCATATGACCCCTTAGGACACCATATGACTTGTAATGACACCATATGTTGTCCTAAGAGGTCATATGGTTTCCTAAGATAGATAGGAATGGTTTCCTAAAGGGTTATATGGCCCACCATGCTCTTGCACATACCCAAATGGGTTATATAGAGACATAAGATACCTAGAGGGGGAGAGAGGTGTGAGAGACCTAGATAGGGTGAGAGAGGGTTGAGATAGATGGAGGGGGCTAGAGAGAGGCTAGTAATGAGATATGGATGGAGATGTAGAGAGGTGGATAGGGAATGATGGAGAAACCTAGAGAGGGTTAGAGAGGGTGTGATGGAAAGTTGATGATGTAGACGATAAAGAGAGAATAAGAATTAGTAGGGAAGGGAGAGAGAGATGGGATAAGGAGGGAGAGGGAGATAGAGAGGGAGAGGGGAAGAAAATAATAGAGATGCCTATAAATGGGAGGGAGGGATAAGAGGAGAGATGAAATAATAAAGAGAGAGAAGAGTATGAGGGGATTGAGGGAGAGGTAGACATAGAGGGACTACAAGACCTAGGAAAGGAGATGATGCAGAGGTGGGGGGAAAGCAAAAACTGGATGAGAGAGTTTAAAAATAAATAGGGGTAAATGGGGAGGGAGATATAGGGGAAGAGAGAGGGAGAGAACTATATTGGGAAAGAGAGATGAGAGATCTAGATGAAAAGAGAGAGGAATGAGATAGATAGAGGGGGGAGAGAGAGGTGAGTGATGAGACATGATGCAGAGGTAGATAGGTGGAGAAGAAGGAAGTGGTAAACCTAGAGAGGTTAGAGAGAGTTTATGACCTAGAATGTAGAGAGAGAGAAAAAAAGAGGAAGAGAGAATTAAAAAGTGGGGGAGTGATAAATATGGGGGTATGTATGGATGGGGAGGCAGAGAGGGAGAGGGGAATAAATGAAGGGAGAGACCTAGAGAAGGGAGGGAGGGAGAATAGAAGAGATAGAAGAACAAAGAGAGGAGTAAGAGGGGATGGATGGACAGGTAGACATGGAGAGAGTGAGATACCTATTGAAAGAGGAGATAAAGAGGTTAGGGGAGGAAGAGAAAAGGAGGGAGTTCATAAAGGGATAGGGTTAAGGAGGAGGGAGAGAGAGGTAGAGAGGGACATAGAGAACTATAGAGGGGGCATATAGATAGGTGGGAGACCTAGATGGCCAGAGAGGAGTGAGATAGATAGAGGGGGATAAAGAGAGGTGGGTAACGTGACCTATATGCAGAGGTAGATAGGTGGAGAGGAAGGGAGGGAGAAACATACAGAGGGGAGATAGGGTGGGATTGAGAGGTAATGACCTAGACAATGAACATAGAGAATAAGAGAGGAAGAGAGAACATGAGAGAGTGGGAGAGGGAGATAGAGAGGGAGAGAGGAAGAAAGGAAGGTAGAGACCTGGAGATGGGAGGGAGGGAGAATAGAAGAGATAGAAGAACAAACAGATGAGTAAGAGGAGATGGATAGAGAGGTAGACATGGAGGGACTGTGAGACCTAGAGAATGAGGAGATAGAAAGGTTTGGAGAGAGAGAGAGATAAGAGAGGGAGAGAGTTCATAAATAGATAGAGGTAAGGAGAAGGGAGAGAAAGGTGGAGAGGGGGGGAGAGAACTAGAGGATGGACAATTAGATAAGTGAGAAATGTAGAGGGGGAGAGAAAGGCGGGTAATAATATAGGGAGGGAGAGACAGTGAGGTGAATAGTGAGGGAGGGACAACCCTAGATATGGGAAGAGAGAGGATAAAAGGGATAGGTAGTGACCAAGAGAAAGGAGTGGGAGGGGAGAGAAACAATAAGGGAGTGAGAGAGAAGAGAGAGGGAGAGAGTCAAGGATAAAGAAGTGAGAGAGACAAGAGAGGAAGAGAGATAGGTCTAGAGTTCGGGGAAGATAAAGAGAGTGAGATATATAGCTAAAGAATGCTAATGGGATCATGTTGGTTACTAAAATTTGACATGTTGATTTTTGAAACTTGACTAAGTCTGAAATTTTATATGATCCTCTAAAAACTAGAATCTACATTATAAGTCCTATAGAGCTATACTTAAATTTTATAATTCATGTATATATTCTCCTTCGGGGGTGGATTCAACATGTGTCAAGAATGAAAAATCCAAACACTCACAAAACCTTCACATTGGATAATGCAGAACATTTGGCGCATGCCAAATTTGGCACTTGCCGAATGCAAAAAATTGACTTTCACATTTGGTGAGCGCCAAATTTGGTGTGCGCCAAATGTGAAAATTCAAATTTTGCATTTGGCGAGCACCAAATTTGGTATGTGCCAAATGTGAAAATTCAAAATTTTCCATTTGGCGAGCACCATATTTGGCACTCACCAAATGGTTTGCTTGGGAGAATACCAACCCTTTGGGTTGGATTTGCCTTAGGCATCCAACCCGTAGGTTTGGAAGAACTTTTCATGCCAATGACGCATTTTTATGAAAAAGTAAGAAGTGACACCTTTTTTGTACCACAACTTGGTGCACTTACCCGCCGATAAACCAAACTTAAGTGCCGATAAAATAGATTAACAGTTATAGTAGTACCGGTTTAACTTAATGCATAAAACAAAAAGAGAAACAACATCCACAACACATGACACAAATATTTTGACGTGGAAACCCGGTAAGGGAAAAACCACTATGGGAAACCTTACCCACAATCATATGATACTACTGCAGATAGTAAGTGTATACAAATGGGGTCTACACATGAAGAAAGGCCAACTGCCTAGAGCTCACTACTCAATCACAAAATAGGAGTCACACTGACAACAATTGGATGGTTAAATCTAATGATAATGTACTACTCAAAATAGCATCTGCAATGCTGGATTCAGTACCGGTTTAAGTTTTGAACATGAGTGTCAAACAGCTTCATAACCTTCCTTCAACCTTCGAATAATGTCTATGTGATTCGCACAAGGATCTGCTTATTTTATCTATTCAATATTTGAACATACTCATACCATAATCCCATATGCCAATCTTCAATAATATCTCACACTCATATATACAAAACCTAAGACCAAATGTATAGGTCGGCTCACTAAAGATATTACAATTAAATCAATTACAAATAAGTCTTGATGTGATATAACATGTTGGCTCAATACATTTACCATATTATCCAATCAATAAACCATCTCCATAATGAGTCATGCTGATCTGGAGCACCGGTCCATAACCTAGACCTATTTGTCAGTTAAGACAAATCTGTCAACCTGACTAGACCAATAAGAAAAACACTAAATCCAAATATCCAATCCATGTCTTCGACATAACCAAATGATCTCCAAGTTATCATTGTTGTCGGTAAACCATATAATTTATTGGTAAACATCTATTGGTGACTATGCATAAGCCACTAACCATATCGATGAACATAATGTAGACCTTCAAGAAGACAAGTGTTGACATCAATGACAAAAGCAATGCAACACATGATGAAGTCATCCATAATACCAACATGTTGAGCAACTTTTGCATATTTTAGCAAAGGTTGGTTAGGAAACTGATGGAAAGTTAGTTAGGCAAAAAATGGCATAAAAATGCATTGAGAATGAATTTAATAAAGTGGGTGAATGCCTGGAGTAGATTTGAATACAATTTGGAGACCATTTTTGAGTTTTTACCTTGTGTTTTCTAAGAATTAGAGCAGCAGTCCATACTTAATGAATTGATTGCATTGATGTTCTTTCATCATTGTTTTGTACATGTTCCTGTAGTGCTCAGGAAGCATTTTGATTAGTTTTAGTGCAGGTTTGACTTGATTTCTAGATTTTGTAAGCTCTCGGCCTGAGTAAGGGCTTGAGAGGCCCAAACATGGTTCTAGCTTGAAGTCCTTTGATTTCTTCTTAATAACCCTTGGGACTCAAGCCATGGAACCTTTTTACAGTGTACATAGTCTTTATTTTCCTTTTGAGGTCAATGAAAGGCCAATGAGTGTCATTTCCTAGGCAAACTCAATCATAGCCCGGTTAGGAAATGAATGAAATTATGCAAGTGCCTATAGGGATGATCAGGGTTAGAGTTGCAAAGTGTTTGGAATGAAAAAGTGGGGTGTGGCAGAGCATATGTGAGAGTTTGAAGGTGTGGCAGATCAGGGAAGACACCAAACCCTTGGAAAAAGATTTTAACAAGCCTAAAACCCCTTAAAACAAGCCATTCTCAGGTTCCGTACCTATATGGACAGAATATGATTCCTCAATTCATAAATTGGAAAGTAATTCCAAAAGGGTAATTGGATCACGAAATATTTTGTGTGGGTCTTTGGGGAAATTGTGAGTAAATCCACAAAAACTGGTTAGGTGGGGCTAATTGGGGCTCTAGGGCTACTAGGCCTAGAAAATAGGGAAAGGAAGGAGCAATGGGGAAATGGATCAAACCAAACTCAAAACTAGTTGATTGATCTTGGAAAACATCATGAACACCTAGTACAACCTCTGCAAGCATTTGTTAGGAGTTTGTGAGTGTAAGGTTGGATTTACCCTTGTGAATCTCAACCATGCCTGAGCAACTAGTGACCACATCTTCATTGGGAGCGCTCCTAGAGAGTTTGGATGCCTAATTTGTTTGCTAGAATAGAGAAAAATGAAGGGATTCCACTAGGACAAAACTTGACTACCCTTTGATAAAGGATTTACTCTCTTTGAGTATACCTCCCATCAGTTTGTGACCCATAATATCAATCCACATGCCATATGAAGAGATATTATAAAGTATGAGGGGCTTGCACTTGCAAGAAGGCTTACAGCCTAGAGCACACTGCTCAATCACAAAAGGAGCCTAACTGATTACATAAAATTCCAGACTATAATCCTGTAGCGTCCTAAAATTGTGACACTTGCAATTTCGACTGCATTTCGGTCTTCACGATGGCGACGCAACACGCAACCTGAATGGAGACCCCGAAACTTGCTCACGACACTGAAAACTGCATTTTTCAAGCACCCTGGCCTGAACCTCCTTGCACCCTGTTGTCCCGGGAGGTGGGACCAGAGCGCCCAGCACCCTGGTCCCCAGGACCATGGCGCCCAGCGCCCTGGTCCCTGGGTCCTATTTTGGGCCCGGTCTCCTAAGGGGCCTCGGGTCTTTTTGTTTGCAATTTGGAAATTAACTTTTCTGGTCGGCCTAAGGTCGGGAAAATCAGTCTATCAGCTCTAAATGACAAGTATATAAACCACATTTTTCTCTCTCATTTGGCATGAGGAGGATATATGTAAAAGCGTGGAAATTATACTCAAGCATTCAAGCATTCAAGCATTCCTTCAACCAATTGATCATTTCAAGTCTCCATTCAAGGCTAAGTGTTGCATTCAAGTCAAGGATTCAACCATTGAAGAGGAGATCACATACTACATGCTACAACATACAACATACAACATCTATACCTTCGCACATAAGGATACAAACATCCTTAGAACAAGGTATTAGTACTTGTTTTACAGTCATTTACATTTACAGCACTTGCTCATTTCTTGGTTAATTCCAAAACTAGGGTTTGACCTAAAGGTAAACCCCTAATCCCTAACCCCCCAATCGTCTTCGCTTTTCTGTGTGTAGGTTGCAGGTACGCGGCTGAAATTGAAGATCTGGAATCCTTGTGCAGAGACGAACAGATCCCCCTTCGTTTCGCGGATTTTTCGGAGGACCGTGGCGCCGGGCGCCATCGTCCCGACAACTTTTGCTCAAATTTGCAGGATAGCGCCGTATCGACATTTTACTGCTAATTCCAGGTCCGCAGCTTCATACTATATTCCTATCTCAGTTTATAAACGAATCTTTATCACTTTCTATGCATGCTTAGCTTAATTCTTCTATCAACATTCTTTACAAAAGAGGGTAGCCTTGCTGTCTTAACCCTTGAAACACATTTAGCATCCAATCTTGCATTGCGTGGGATTGGATCTTGTGGGTTTCAACCCCTCTTTTGAATGTAAAGTCTCTCCCCTAAGTGAAAACCATCGAATCCTAGCAAATCTCCCTTCTCTCTCCTCGGAGTTGGAAGAGGGGAGAACAACTAGGGTTCGATCGCGATTTTCCGCTTTACATTTTGGTGAACCTGACGTGAACATCCTTTCTGATTTTTCATGCTTAGATCTGAAAAAATTGATTACATTTCCATGTTTGATCTTTTGTAAAATTTTAGAGGTGATTGCATAAAAACCCTAAATTTTCTTTTTAGTAATTGAACTTGCGAAATGTCTAAATGTTAATGCCTGTTTCAGATCTACCCTTCTATTACAAATTTTCAATTCATATTTGTGCTTTAATTCTGAAAATTAAGTGGTTAAGTGTCAAAACCCTAATTTTTGAAACCCTCTTGATTCAACCTTTGTCCGACAATTTCACTGATCAAAACATCTCCAAATCAGCTGTAACTTTGGATTCCGCAATAAAATCACAATATCTTTCATCCCTGAAAATTTGGAAAAAAGTTGCGAGGACCGTGGCGCCGAGCGCCATCGTCCCCGACATTTTTTCTGAAATTTCGAGAGCGAGATCTTACTGTGTTTTTCTGCTAAAATTCAGAATTTTGGCTGATTTTATCAATTATAACACCTTCAAAATTACAGTCAAAGTTGGTCTTGTGATTGCTTGGATTAAGGCTTCTAAACATTTAAAAATCATTGAAATTGAAATTTTGTGTCAAAATTGTGTTCTTACTGTCCTAAATCTGAAAAGTGTGTTATCATTCATTAAAAATTTCAGTGCTTTATTCAAATTCTTGCAATTTGTGACTTTTGAAATTAAGTGCTTAATTACAACAACTTTGATTTCCGCTTTCAAAATTGAATTTTGCGTGAAATTGAGTCAATTTTCAAATTTCAAAATTTGCATTGCTCTTGACATTCCCTCTAAAATCATAAAATTCAAAATTTCAGTTTCCCTCTCTTTTTCAAAATTCAAATTTTGCATTTTTCGACAATCTTGGTAGGGTTCAATTTCGAGATTGCAACTTTAATTTGGCCTATCTACAGATCGTAAAATCACTCAATTTTTTCATATTAGCTCTAAAATCATCATACCTTTCATCCCTGCAAATTTCGAAAAAATTTGCAAGGACCGTGTTGCACTCCGGGCGCCACGGTCCCGGACATTTTTTCCGAAATTTCGGGAGACTGTTGTGATTGCATTTAACAGCTTAAATCCAGAAGATTGGCTGATTTTACTGAAAATTGCTACCTCTAAATTCAAAATCTTCTCTCTCTTTCTAGTGCATGAGTTTTACAACAATAAGCCCTACTTACACTATTCCCGTTAGACGAAGCCGTAGAATTAAGTCTTTCCGAGGTTTAACTACTGAGGAGATGGAACCTAATTTGAATAGCCTTTTTAATGAGGACATGGGTAATTCCTCTAATCCTCCTAATGATGAAGAAGCTCTCCATGAGGTTTCTGTAGAACAACTTTCGAAATTGGATAACCAATTTGACGATTTTCGACAATGGATGTCTCAAGAATACCCTGATAGTCAAGCTCTTCCTTTAATTGAGGGTCTAAAACGTATGCTTCAAAGTGATAAGAATGGAATTGATATTTTGCGTGGTATTGCACACATTGTGGATTCGAATGTGATGCCTATGAAGAGTTGTGCTGAAAATTTGGGTTATACACAACCTCCTACTCAAGTCAATCATTCTATTCCTTTGACAACTTCTATTGCTAGCGTACCTACCTTTACATCAAACATAATGGCTACTTCTACACAAGACATTCCTCCTGTGATCACCAGTCATGGGGGCAACCCTTCTTCTTCAATTAACCCTCTTCCTTCATTCAATCTGACTTCTTCATTCATTCCTTCGATGAGTGTGCCTATTATATCACCACAAATGAACATGACGCAAGGGGGCAATTCATTTAACCATTCCATCCCTCCTTGTAGTATTCGTCCTGTCCAATCATCTCCTATGACTAATTATCATAGAGTCCCACCACCTTACTCTTTACCTTCTTTCAATAACATAACACCTCCATCTCAATCTAACACATCCAATATGAATTCTTCGACTAAAGCGACCATTAACAATCTAGCACAAACTGTCTCTTCTTTACAGCAACAAATTGCCTCTATGAATCAATCTAAGTTTAGTGTGCCCACATTTGATGTTGCGAGCCCACTTTCTCTTGACATTGTTCGAGCTATCCCTCCTAAACATGTTGAAATCCCGCATTTGGAACTTTATAATGGTAAAGGAGATCCTCTAACACATGTTAAGACTTTTCAAACAATATGTACTGATTTTGCTTATGACCAAAGGTTGCTTGCAAAACTATTCACTAGAACATTAAGAGACAAAGCCCTACAATGGTATTGCTCATTGCCTTCTTATTCTATTACTTCTTTCGAACAACTTGCAAATGCTTTCATTCAACAATTTCAAAACAATATAAGTCCTAAAGTTACTTTGATTGATTTAATGCATTGTAAACAAGGTGTTAAAGAAAAAGTGACTGATTTCATTGGTAGATATAAGCATTTGTATGCTCAAATTTCTTTTCCAGTGCCTGACAATGATATTCAAAGAATCTTTATTTCTAATTTACAAAAGGATATTTGAGACAAACTTCTGTTTTCTGAGTTTACTTCTTTCCAACAGTTGTGTGCAACTCTTCACAATTATCAACTGACTGTGAGTCAAATGGAACAATCACATCCTATGGCTCCGAGTGATAAGGGTGATAGCAGTCAACAACCATTTGGGAAGTTTAAACCGAACAGAGATTCCATCAAATTCAATGAAAACATCATCAACAACAATGTGAATGCAGCATCAAGTGTGCCTCCTATTTCTAAATTTTTCAAGAAAGAAAGAAAGTATACTCCTTTGAATGAATCATTGCATAGTATTATGAATAAGTTATTGGAACAAAATGTGCTTACTCTTCCTCCTATAAGACAAATTGATCCTGCAAAGATTACTTCACCTTATTTTGATAACAAATCTTTTTTTCAATTTCATCGTCAGCCTGGGCATGATACTGAAAAATGTTTTTCTTTAAAGGGTAAAATTCAAGATTTGATTGATAACAATACTATCTCTATTTCTGGAGTGAATGATAAAGGCAACACATCTGTAGCTCCTCCTAACCAAGATCTTCAGATTTTCACTGATCCATTGCCTTCTCATACCTCTAATGCAATTGAGGCTAAGGATTCCTCTCTCTCATCTGATGGTCTTGTGTCTATGACTCCGAATGTGATTAACTTTGTAGAGCAGCAAGAAATCCCTAAAGAACCTTCCATCACATTTGATTCCAGTGAAACCATTAGGGCACCTGATGGTCCTTTATACATAGTTGCAAAAGTTAAGAATACACCTTGCCGTGGAGTGCTTATTGATCCTTCGTGCATGATTAATGTGATTACTGAAGAATTCCTTTTTACTTTGCAATTGAATCAAGTGATATATGACAAAACAGATGTGATTGTGAAATTATTTGATGCATTTTCTTCTCCTGCAAATTGGTTCTATTACATTGCCTATTGAGGTCCATAACAAATCTCTTGATGTGAACTTTGCTATTATTCCATCTGCCGAACAATTTCGTGTGAAGCTTGGCTATCCTTGGCTATCTTCCATGAAAGCTATTGCTTCTCCTATTCATAAGTGTTTGAAATTTCCCCATAATGGTGAAGTTGTTACTGTCAATCATAGTCTCTTTAAACCAGCTGAAAGAACTTCTAGCATTCCTATTGATTACTTTTGGCCTAAACAATTCCAATCTCTTCCTCCGCGAAGTGATCATCTTTTCAAATCTTATCAAAAGTGGAAAATAGATATGATCCTATCTCTAAGTGAACCTAGAACACCTAAACTTGATATTCCTATCATTCTTGAGAAGGAAGTTCTTCCTTTGAAAGATAAAACTAATGTCTTTCCTCAAGAAGATTCCCAACCCATCCCTATGGATGTGACTATGTCTATGCCTAATAAACTTCCTAAGAGTAGACCTATACCTCCTCGTCATGATGGACTTGGGCTTCTCCTTAAACCAAAAATTCCTCCTTTATATGGAGCAGTTCCTCCTCCTTCTTTTTATAGAGAGAAGAGACCTTCTTCTTCTCCTATTATCCAGCCTAAGAGACCACAACCTAAACACCCAAGTGCTAAGGATGAGAACATTCCTCCTCCTCAATCTTCTCCACTTCCTACTAAGACTAGACGAAATTGTTCTGCACGTGAACGCTGGCGAAAGCGTCGTCTTAGAGCTCAAACTTTGCAATCTCCAAAAACACCTTCAACAAGCATTATTCCATTTTCTCCTCAGCCGGACATTGAGCCTAAATCTCCTAAACATAAGATGCATGATGGTCTTGATCTTGTGCGAGTTAAAGATCCTATTTTTATAAATCTTGATGATGATATATATGAAAATGTTATTCCTGATGAAAATGTTACTCCTCTTGCTTTTGATAGTGAATATGAACTTGTTGATATTGATAACCATTTATCTAATGAATTTTCTAAAGCACTTATCCTAGCTCCTAGACAAGAACAATGTGGCTCGGAACATGAACATAGCCCTTGTTTGGATCTTGTGATAGCTCCATCTGCTGTGTTGGATGTTCCTCCTTTGGCGTGTTCCCTGCCTTCCCGAAACATTGATCAGCAAGATCGGGGGGTAGATGACGTGCTAGACTAGTTACATTAGCATAGCAGATTCTCTCCTCCTCTCTTTCGTTACTTCTTCCATATGTTATTCTCATTCTTCTATTTGTTGTCCTTAGTGTTGTTTACTTGAGGATGATGCAAAGTATTGAGATCTCTCGATCTCTCTCATGTTGACTCAAAAGACACATGCGTTCCCTTCTTCTAGGTGACCTTCCTTGATTGGGGAATGAAGAACAATTATACATACATATGATATATATACATGAATTATCATATAGCATACTGACCCCGAGGAAAGCGAAGTCACCTCGTGCTTTGTGTTTTGTGTCTATTATCCTTGGGTTTATCTCACACTGGGGGGCTAAATCCTTGCGATAACGTGCTCCTTTCCTTTCTCATTTCTTATGTGTATCACTACGTTAAAACAATCACCCCCGGTGAGGCATGTGCGATCGCTTTAACGTAGGGGGGCATACATCCCGTTCATATCTTTTCAAGATACTTGAAAATTTCTTGGTAAATTTAGCCTTGCCTTGAAAATTTTTGATATCTTTCTTGCATGACTCATAGTGAGGGAACCTTACTACTGATAGTCATGGTTCTTCCTCGTGATCTTCCCTTTTACTTTGTCAATCGAAGTCGTAAGATCCTTAGTCCACTGGGGGCTTGGTGTATCTTGCCTCCTTGACGTGGTGAAAGTCTTTCAATATTGTTTCCTTTTACTTTACCGGAAGTATGAGCATACATACTCCCGCTAAAGTGGGGGCTAAATGTAGCGTCCTAAAATTGCGACACTTGCAATTTCGACTGCATTTCGGTCTTCACGATGGCGACGCAACACGCAACCTGAATGGAGACCCCGAAACTTGCTCACGACACTGAAAACTGCATTTTTCAAGCACCCTGGCCTGAACCTCCTTGCACCCTGCTGTCCCAGGAGGTGGGACCAGAGCGCCCAGCGCCCTGGTCCCTGGGTCCTATTTTGAGCCCGGTCTCCTAAGGGGCCTCGGGTCTTTTTGTTTGCAATTTGGAAATTAACTTTTCTGGTCAGCCTAAGGTCGGGAAAATCAGTCTATCAGCCCTAAATGACAAGTATATAAACCACATTTTTCTCTCTCATTTGGCATGAGGAGGATATATGTAAAAGCATGGAAATTATACTCAAGCATTCAAGCATTCAAGCATTCCTTCAAGCAATTGATCATTTCAAGTCTCCATTCAAGGCTAAGTGTTGCATTCAAGTCAAGGATTCAACCATTGAAGAGGAGATCACATACTACATGCTACAACATACAACATACAACATCTATACCTTCGCACATAAGGATACAAACATCCTTAGAACAAGGTATTAGTACTTGTTTTACAGTCATTTACATTTACAGCACTTGCTCATTTCTTGGTTAATTCCAAAACCGGGGTTTGACCTAAAGGCAAACCCCTAATCCCTAACCCCCCAATCATCTTCGCTTTTCTATGTGTAGGTTGCAGGTACGCGGCTGAAATTGAAGATCTGGAATCCTTGTGCAGAGATGAACAGATCCCCCTTCGTTTCGCGGATTTTTCGGAGGACCGTGGCGCCGAGCGCCATCGTCCCGACAACTTTTGCTCAAATTTGCAAGACAGCGCCGTATCGACATTTTACTGCTAATTCCAGGTCCGCAGCTTCATACTATATTCCTATCTCAGTTTATAAGCGAATCTTTATCACTTTCTATGCATGCTTAGCTTAATTCTTCTATCAACATTCTTTACAAAAGAGGGTAGCCTTGCTGTCTTAACCCTTGAAACACATTTAGCATCCAATCTTGCATTGCGTGGGATTGGATCTTGTGGGTTTCAACCCCTCTTTTGAATGTAAAGTCTCTCCCCTAAGTGAAAACCATCGAATCCTAGCGAACCTCCCTTCTCTCTCCTCGGAGTTGGAAGAGGGGAGAACAACTAGGGTTCGATCGCGATTTTCTGCTTTACAAATCCGAAGAAGTGTGAACGACTAAGATAACATTTTCTATGCCAATATACAGTTCTGGTTTTAGCTCTATTTATTCTAGTCTGAAACCCTAAACCCTTTACCAGAATAACCCTTACCTAAATTTCCGTACATACATCATCTCTCTGATATATTTTGTTGGCATTTTTTATGATTATGTTGTAATTGTCATTGATGGTCACACACTTGCTATGGGATCACTTTTTGAATGTATGAATTATATTCAACCGGTAATTGTTCCAAACCAGTATCATGTGTTAGTCTTTAGACTCTTGATGTTTTGCAGAAAGTGTTTACCGATCTCAAGTGGTATGAAGACCCCAAGCAGTTCAAGGATCTCAAGCAAACAAAGGATCAAAGCAGCAGAACACATATTTCCTAGTCTTCATTTTTGACAAATCGGCAACTGATATTTTGCATAAACCGGTATTTTGTATGAACTGGTAAAACTCTATGATGAGTTACCAACCGACATTTTGCGATGAGTTACCATCCACTGATTGTTTTGTGGTGCTGACACTCTGGTGGTGCTTTTTGTGTCATGTTACCAAATATGTCTAGATGCACTGAACCTAGAAAATTGTATTGTAAACCTATTGGACCGACATGAAATCAAATTCCTTTATAAGGACATCATGTCTAGGGTTTTTGTAAGTGTGATCAGAGAAGAGAAGTTTAGGTCTATGAGAGAAGGCAGAGTGTGAATGTGTTGAAGACTGAAATAAAGATGGAATGCATTAAGAACGAGCTATCAAGGATCTAACCAAGCAATCTATGCAATTTGCTAGATCACTCACTTGTTAATTACTCACATCTTTGATAAGTTAAAAACCCTTAATCGGGTAGGCCCAGAAAAGCCTTTGTAAATCCTCTAACAAGGTGGTTCACATATGTGGATCTAAAATCCTCTAGCAAGGTAGTCTTTAATCAGACTTATCTCCTAACAGAGATTGAGATTCCTAACAGGGTCTGTTCTGGTAAAGAACATTGTATGACCTTAACCGGTATGACCCTAACTAGTCTGGTTACCATTCAACAGATAGTTACTTGTGAGTTTCATCTCACCATGGTTTTTCCCATTTGGGTTTCCACGTCAAATTCTCTTGTGTTCTGGTGATTGCACCTCTGTGGGTGAATGCATTATTTTTTATTTAGTTTGTATGTGTGTTAATCGGTTTGTTTGCTAAACTGTTTTACTGCTAGACTATTAAAGTGTTTAAGTATAGTATTTTTTGGTATACTAATTCACCCCCCCCTTAGTATTCATCAATTGGTATCAGAGCCAACCTTTCTATAAGTCTAACCACTTGGAAAGAGATATGGGGGAATACACTGTGAGGGAACTTACTCATCATCTCACTCAGTCTGAGCAAGCCTATGATGAACTTATGGTCAAATATAAGGCCTCTCAGGCAAAAAGAAGAGAGCATGCTAAAAAATTGATGGAGCTATCTGAAAATAGTTCTTCTGATGAAGCGGACATGGAAACCCTAATTCAAGAAGTAGAAAAGTTGAATGAATCCAATTCCAACTTGAGAAAAGAGTTGGAAGGACTGACTATTCAAATGTGCCAAGAGCTTGAGAACCAAAGGAAAGCTGAAGATGTGGTAAAAGACAAAGATCATGAAATCTCCAAGCTGAAGGAAGAGATCAGTGTACTTACCACTCACCTTCATGAAAGAAAAATGGAAAAGGAAGAAGTGAAAGAAACATGGCTACTTCTGAGAATGCAACCTTGAAGGAATCCAATGCTGCTATTTCCAAAGAACTCACTGAGTCAAAGGAAATACTTGCCAAATTCAATAAGAGCACTATCAAGCTAGAGCAGAAGCTTGAATCAACTAAACCAGTAAAGAATACCAATGGACTTGGTTTCTCTGATTATGAGAAAGGTGAGACCTCTGGAACAAAAGATGGAGCATCAAAGAAACAACCAACATCAAAGGATAGAGGTAAGCAAAAGTTCAAACCTATTTGCTTTAAATGTCTTAAGGAAGGACACACTGCCAATGTATGTAGAAGTAAGACTTACAATAATTTTCCTTATTTTCTAAATGATAAGCCTACATCCAATAGATTCAATGGTAATTGTTAAATGCATGCAACAAGTTTGGGCATAGAGCATTTTAATGCAGGTCTGTCATGCACAATATCGGAAGGTATCCTCAAAGGAATCAAGGAGTTTTTCCTGAACCCTCTGGGAACTGGAACCCAAACCGATTTAATACCTATAGTCATTAGTCAGGTAGTGGTGGCTATCAAGCGGCAACTGGATGGAGAGAAATCTATGTGATTTGTCATGGTCATGGTCACATTGCTGCAACATGTAGAAGGAAGAATGGAAACATGAATAATGGACCTTGGAGAGCACTTGGAATGGTTTACTATCACTGCAACAAACCAGGTCATACAGAAAGATTCTGTAGAGAAAGAAAGAGTATATTGGATGATATACTGGTCACTTTGGAAGGAAAAATTGATGTTGAAATTATTCAAATAGATATGAGGAAAACTTGGAAGAAGAAGCCAGAAGAAGTGATTCAAGTAGAACCGGTTTCTACACCTAGTGTGGAAGTCACTGAACCGACAAACTAAGCATCAGAAAAGCTTAGGGGGAGCAAATGGTGAAATATCTCGAACCCCCAGTTGACATCGGTAAAAGAGCTTTACCGGTATGAGATACCTATCAGATTAGCAGAAGACCGAAAATGGTATAAGGCAAAATTAGGGTTTACGCCCTAATAGTGGAGCATTTATTATGGTAGGTGGAGAATCCGTTTAAAAGGAATTTTCAAATCATTTCTCACTATCATTTTCTCGAGCAAATAAGTTTTCAAGTGCATAGTAAAGAAAAGTGAGTTACATTGCGATTCAAGGAATCTATCAAAAACCTGAAGAAGAATCTGAAGCTAACATATGTTGAAGGAGTGTAGAATGCAAAGCGATATTTTATTAACTGAAGGAGTGTGAAGCATAGATCAAATTGTGAAGCCCTAAATTTTGATCTACGAAGGTATTTTTCAAAATTCCTTGTTTATCATGGCTTCCGCATCACATGCTAGCTCTACTGCACCTGTTGATTCTATGGACTTCATTCAATGGAAGTCAAAATATAATGCCCTGTCTCAAATACCCGCTGATGTTATAGTAGAAGAAGGCATTTCTGATTACATAGACTATAAAATAGAAGACCTAGGGTCTCTTGTGATCCACTCCAAGTTAAGTTTATTCTACGGGAAGGATAAGAAGATTAAACCAGAATTCAGCATTCTGGAAAAGAAGAAACTTCACAACGCAGTCTATTTTCTTGAAGACTTTTTGGATGATCACATTCGTATTATTCTAAGCAGGGTACACGGTGATAAGATGTACTTAGAATAGATGCATGATATCACACCTAAAGTGATTCATGTCGTCACTAGTTTTTGCAACGTCCGTGAAGTGCCAGCCCTAAGGAAGGTCAGCAAGACTGAAATGTCTAAGATCATCGGATCAGTGAGCGACTCACGTGGAATGACTATCAAATTAATCAAGGATGATCTTGTCAAGTATGCCTACATGGTGATAGGTTAACGGACGTTCTCAGCTAGCAGAATCAACTCTGTCTTTGCTATAGTGGTTAATGCTGCCTACAGGATGATAAAGGAAGATGCATCATTTGATTTTGCACCGGTATGCAAAGACAACTCATGTTGAACCTCAAGTCAATCAAATAGGACAATGCCCTAAAATTTAAGTTTGGACAACTATTGGTTGGGTTGTTCTTCTACTTTCAAGGCTACTTTCTAGGAGTAGGTGATATTCAGTGGTCTGCTGACCAACTGGTGACAAAACAAATCAAGGAAAGCCTACAAGCGGTTGGAACTAGCTATCTGGAAGTGCTAAACAAATACTTTGATGAGTTCAAATGCAAGATGAGCCAAAGGATAAGAATATATGGTGATATAGTAAAAAAGTATGAGGAAGACATCTGCTTCACCATCAAAGTTGATGAGTGCATAACGGAGGTGGTTGAGCCTAGATAGGAAGAAGTGGAACCAATGGGATATGAGGTAATGAATGACATGTTAGATGGGTATTCCTCTACCCTAATTGCCTCGCCCCTTGATCCAAAGGAAAAGAGAACCGACACCTATCTAGAAAGGGTTACACTGGTTCAATAACCCTCAGCAAAGAAGGGAAAGGCAGTGCCTTCAGCATCAGCACTGGTTACTCCAACAAGTCCCAAAGTGACCAAGTGGTCACGAGTAAAGAAGAAACTAGAAGTAGCACTCACCAAAGTCTTTGAGAGGAAGAGGAAGACAAGAAGTAATACACCAGACTCAGAGGACACTGTCTCTGAAGAAAAGCCTAAGAAGACTAGGCAAGAGAGGAAAAAGAAAAAGAGTGAACCGACATCATCTGCATTGGTAAATATTGATATTTCCTCCTACAAACCTTTGACACATTGTCAAAGAAAAATTAAGAATATTAGAAGAAAAGTACTTGGTGATTTATAAGAGTGCTTTGATGATTTTAATGATGATGAAAATAAAGAAGTTGAACAGGAAGTTATCAATTATTTATGCATTAATGACCGATGGCCATCAAAAATTAAATATGAGGCACCTGATTCTTTGTATAATTCTTTAGACAATAAGTGGCGCATTCCCATAGAGAAAGAATAAGAAATAAGAGAGGAAGTATTTGCACAATACTTTCATAATGTACCTAAAACAAAACTGTATGAAGTGGTGGAGAAATATAAGGGCCTCTTCTTCATGAGAAGAAGAAGACTTTTGTTATTGGAAGGAAAAGTTCTAGAAGTGGTCAAAGATACCCACTCCCTTGCTCAAGAACCAAAAATCACTCAATCGGATGAAGTATACAATAGTGAAGGAGAACCGGTCACCACTCAAATGGAACCAATTGATGTTGATGCCTTAAACAGTGACAATGTTACTCTAGATGCACCAGTAGAAACAAAATGTTGAGAGAAACAAGAAGAAGACAAGAGAAAATAGGCAGAAGAAGAAAGGAAGAAATAGGAGACTGAAGAGACAAAATAGGTAGAACAGGAAAAGGAGCAAGAGGATGAGAAGAAAAAGAAAGAGGAAGAAAAGAAAGAGGAAGAGAAGAAAAAGAAAGAGGAAGAAAAGAGAAAATAAGAGGAAAATAAGAAACAGGAAGATGCAAAGAAGAAGAAGGAAGCAGAAAAGGAAGAGGAGAAGAGAAAGGAAGAGGAGAAGAGAAAGGAAGCAGAGAAGAAAAAGGAAGAGGAGAAAAAGAAGGAGGAAGAGGAGAAGAAGAAGAAGGATGAAGATGAGGAGAAATAGAGAGAAGAGGAGAAAATGAAGGCAGAAGAAGACAAGAAAAAAGAAGCAACACAAAGCACTCAAATGGAGACTCCAAAGGCAACTGGTAGCCAAGCCAAACCGGCTAACATTACCAGTCCTATTGACCTCCAGTCTACAAATGAATCAGAGTTGCTGCAAAGTATTAAGCTTGCTCAAGAGTGATTGGATGCTCTAAGGAGGAAAAAGGAGGAAGATGTTATCCAAACTGCGGTGGAAACACTTACCAATTTGATACCTGGTACGAACCTCCCCAGTACTGATTCCTCACTTGCCCATTTAAAACTTCTATGTACAGTTGTGGATGACCAGGTCCAAAGTCTGGAAGAAGTTATAGAATCAAATGCCAAAAAGGAGTATGAAAAGGCTTTGAACATTGCCTTGGTGAAGAAGTTGAATGAGCTTCGGTTAGAACTTCAAAAGACACAAAAGAACATCCGAGATGCAATGGATGAGGGCAATCTACTACTCAGAAAGATATGTCAACCTCATCTATTATGTGATGATGTGCTCACTCAGAAGGACAAACTGCAATCTGATATGCAGTCATTTATTAGCACCTTCAAGATGTCATATGTTTTCTTTTCCACATATGGTCAAATTGTTCATTGGCTTCAAATCCAATCTACAAGAATAGAGGCATAGATAAGCAACCAGACATGTAATTTGTAGGAACTTCAACTGATCCTACTGCCACGACTGCAAATTCTCCAAAAATGCTATCTAAATCTTGATGCCCTAACGGTCACTCAAGAGATGAGCACGATAGATGCCATGGAAGAATAGGTCTCCTAGATGCAGATAGAGAAAGAGGTGGCCACCTCCCTACTTGAGTCATGTGTTGGCATTATAATAGACAAGGAGAGATTGTTGGCATTTCAATAAGGTTATTGAGAAGGTTGTTGATGATTATGGATATAACTGATTAAGGATGTTTACTATCTTAATATTATTATTTTGTCATTAATGTCAAGAAATTAATTTTCTAATTCAGTATGATGTTGCCATATCTTAAAAAGTATGATTTGATGAGTATAAAGATGTCGGTAAAAGACACAGAAAGAATGTGATGAATAAGGGGAGGAATAAGTTATTAAATGGGCAACTATTACCAAGTTAGACAATGATGAGATCATGATGTTTAGATTGTTTTGATATCCTACATATGTTATTGATTGTAAGGTTAATACTATACTATGTTACCGAGCAAGGAACCTAGTCAGTAAACCCTAAGGTTATCACTATCTGTTAATGAAGGCAGAATGTCTACCGAGTGAAGTTTAGTATTTACCAAGTTGCAACTGAGTAGTAACATAATGCATTGAATGAATAAAAGCATTATTTAATGAAGGAAGCTGATGAGCTGGCTATGATTAAATGATTGGTATGTTGTGCATGAAGTTTGTTAAAGAATCTATGGCAAAGGAAAATTGGCAGGAAGATCTACAGCTCAGATTGAACTGCAATACCCTAGCACAAGTTCAAAGAAATATATGCAAGTTCCAAGGCAGGGTAAAACATTTTTCAGATCGAAGGATACATTGAACCTAGTCAAAGTTTGAAGATCTGATGGCTATGATTGATCATGGGAAATGTGATCAAGGAGATTAAGCGATCAGCAAATTGTTTATAAATAAGGAACTGTTGATCAACAATGTATGCACAGGGATGCTACATAGTGATTACCGAGCATAGAAACTTGAAGACCTGTTTAAATAATAAAGTATAGAGCCCAGCAGATGGACAAGATAAGTCCTATTGTATTGAGCAAATAAAAATCTGCTTTAGCATTTTAGATGTGAAGTTGCAGATAGATTTTTATTACTGTTATTTTGTGAAGTGACAGAAAATCTCTTAAACAAGTGGACTTAACAGTCTTATTTGTAAAACCCTCTAGCAAGGTGACATTCTGATTGAGTGTTTGAAATCCTCTAACAAGGTCACTTCTAACAAGGTGAAGATCCTAACAGATCTTAGGGAAATCCCTTAACCGGGTCACATCTAGCAATGTGTTTGTAATCTTTAACAGGATTTTCTTTTAACCAAGCATACTCTAGAAGAAAATATTTCTTAGTGGGTCCGAAATCCCACAGTGGTTTTTCCCTATTTGGGTTTCCACGTTAAATCTGGTGTTATGAGTGTTATGATGTTTATATGCTTTTGAGTTTGCATGTTTAGCAATTTTGGTTATAATACTGAAGTATATGTTACTGAGGTGAATCTGTTGTTTTTATGGAAGATTAAGTTTGTATGATTCACCCCCCCTCTCATCTTGTTAGCTATTGGATCTGTACTTACATTAAGTATCAGAACTATTATCATGGTCCTTATCCATGAAGCAATTTTTGCAAGACTTTAAATCAATTTTTGACAAGTTTTACTCTTTACTGTCATAAACACTTATTATTTTAATAATAATGAAATAGGGGTTAGTCTGCAATGTTTTTGTCATTGTTGGCAAAGGGGGAGAAGTATATAAATTTTGATTTTTTGATGTATACTTTCATGGTTATCTCTGATAAAGGGTAGTATACGTTGTATTTTTGCAAAAGGGATAGTGTATATGCTTAGGGGGAGTAATTTTGTAAAACACTTAGATGTCAAAATTTTCCTAAGTGTTGCCATCAATGCCAAAGGGGGAGATTGTTGGCATTTTTTATGATTATGTTGTAATTTCCATTGATGGTCACACACTTGCTATGAGATCACTTTTTGAATGTATGAATTATATTTAACCGGTAATTGTTCCAAACCAGTATCATGTGTTAGTCTTTAGACTCTCGGTGTTTTGCAAAAAGTGTTTACCAATCTCAAGCGGTATGAAGACCCCAAGCGGTTCGAGGATCTCAAGCAGAACAAAGGATCAAAGTGGCATAACACATATTTTCAAGTCTTCATTTTCGACAAACCGGCAACCGGTATTTTGCGTAAACCGGTATTTTGTATGAACCGGTGAAACTCTGTGATGAGTTACCAACCGGCATTTTGCAATGAGTTAGCATCTGATAAGTCGATGTATTGACATATTTTTTATCAGGACTCTTAGGTTTTTTGTATCTTTTGGGTTGCATTGTGATAGTAAAATATTATGAATTGACTATATGTAATCCATGTTTTAAAACTGAACTTAAGAAATCATATTTGAACCTTTTCTGTTAATTCCTGCAGCCATGCCAATTTATTCCTGCAGCCAAATGGTTTGTCCCTGTGATATGCAGATTATTTAGGATGATTTCATATGTGAGTTAATGAATGCATTAGTTAAGTAAGATACATATGCATGTCCTTGTATATTGTTTCTGTTTTAGTGCAGATAATAATTGATGTTGCGGTGGAGAATTCTCTTTCATGCCTAAGGACTGGAGAATCACGTTCAGATAGCTGGAGGTCAAATTGAAGGAGATTCAAGCAAGCTCAATCTATGGAATAATCAAAGCAGTTGTACTTCACCATGAGATTTTAACTCCGGTGCATGTTTAATTTGCAAAATATCTCTTTGGCATGCAAAGACTGTGGTTCGGTTTCAGATCCACAGTTCTTGCAGCCAAGCTCTATGTTATCCCCTTCATCTGACAGCTATCCGCCTCTTCTTCTAGGCGTAACTGGAGTTGTCCATTATAGTCTGTATTTTCTTTATAATAAGCTCTTCCTTCTTTTTTGAGAGTTAGACAGAATGGAAAGGGATTGAGTAGAGTTTTTGTCAAATATTCTAAATTTTTCTCTCTTTGAATATGTAATCATCTTTTAGGAAGAAATGAATAAAAATATGTTATTATGATCTATTAATAGTTCTTTGCTGAGAGTTTGATGTCACTCATCCAAGGGGGCCCACTTGGTGATTGATCTCGTGTTTATGATTATTAAAGTTAGTTTTTACTTAGTTGTAGTAGAAGTTCATGACTGGGTTGTTCCTGCAGCCACTAGAAATAGATCCTTTGACTGTTCCTGCAGCCAAGGCAGAATGGTGTGATTCCTGTTATTTCCATTAGATCATTTCAGTAGAGTTTTGCAAAGCTTTCATTTAGCCTTTATGATTTCCATTCCTACCTTTCTTACAGTAATTAAGAATAATCATTTAAGGATCTTAATGCATATATATTGCAGACCCATTTCAAGTTTTACATTCCTGGATTGACAACTAAATGAACACCAGCTATGAGAATAGTAAACTCTACCATATGAATGTCCAAACTTCGGATTGAGATTTCAATTAGAGGTATTATTATTGTCATTATAGTTGGGGTAGACATTTTTGGTGTTGTTGCCGAGGATGGTGTCAAGCTAAGAGCCTTTTATGATTATTTTAGTTTCTAATTAATTACTTGAATTTCATGAATCTGCATGCATAATAGAAGAAGAGATGCCAGAGGTAAATTTTTACCCACTCATACTACTCATGCAGAAGATAGTTTTCCAGATATAAACCCTTTTTTTGAGCTATATCAAGTCCCACAAAATTTGAATCACCCTGAGTCTGAATTTCCAGAAGGTAGCCTTCAGCTCCTTTTTGGTCCATAAGAAGAAGAGTTGCCTATTGTAATAACCCCCATAAGTCCAATGCAAGGGAACCCACCTCCTGGTGGAAATAATCCACCACCACCACCACCTGGTCCAACATTTGAGTTTCCCATCTCTGACCAGCATGATAATGCTAACCTCAAGAATATTCCAACATCTTCACTTCCTAAGTTCTATGGGTTGGTCACAGAGGATCCGGATACATTTCCGTTTGAGTTTGATGTTCTCTGTAGGAGTTTTGACTATACTAAAGATGCTCATAGACTCAAAAAAATTTCAGCCACTTTGAAGGAGTCATCCTTGAGATGGTTCATGAGCTTGGATAGTGGCACAATCAATACATGGGATGAGATGAAACGGTTGTTTCTTGCAAAATATAAATATTATTGTAGAGGAATTGATCGGCATGGGGATGATATATTTAGAATGACACAAACTGAAGATGAGAGCCTTGAGGATTATCTGGAAAGGTTTTTGTTTAGTGTCAAGAAGTCCAAGCATAGTACTCTGAGTGAAGATTCCCTCAAATTGATATTCTTGAGGGGTATCAGTGATGAATGCACCGATTCCTTAGATCTAATGGGGGGGGTGACATTACACAATCTACTTGGGCTGAAATAGGACAAATTTGCAAGAAGTATTCCAGATCTACTTCTAAGAAGAATAGGAGATTTAAGCTAGGAGCACCATCATCATCATCTGGAACTGGAGTTTCTAGGTTGGAACTTAGTCATTTGTTAAAATATTTCAAGGAGGACATTATAAACAATATGGCTACTTAGTTGGATACATTGGCAACTAAGAAGAAGCATGAGGAAGTTGATGCATTTCTTGCAGAATTCTATCCTCATTGTAAGTAGCGAAAGAAAGATTGTAGATGTAAGATGGTTGCAAATGTTGAAGTACCTGATTTCAAACTAATTCAAGGGGAGGATGATCAAGTCTTCTATGTTGCTCGGAGAAGACCAAATTTTCAGAGACAAGGTATGCCACCTGATCCACTTTCCTTTTTTGGTTATAGTTGTAATTCTTATGCACCAAATAACCAATGGCAACCACAGTATTCTCAAAATTTTGGTAATTATCCACATTGGTATGGATCACAAGGCCAAGGACAACAATTTGCTAATCAAATACCCTAGTGGCAGTAGCCACAGGGAAACTCGTATCCACCTCAGGGTGCAGGGAACTAGTTTCAAGGGAATTGACAACCTACCTCTCAATGTAGGGGAAACCCATCATGGTCATTCTGGATATCAGCCTCCTGCTCAGCAGCCACAACCTCATGCTTTAATGCCACCTCCTATAGCCACAACACCACCTCCCAAGCCAACATAGCTACCTACTCAACTGTTGCCTAATCCAAATATCAAATCTCAGCAACAACAACAAGCTTATTCAGCTGATGCTAATCAATACCCAACTTATTCTTTATCACTAGATAATATTCACCTCCAATTTGGAACAACACTACCTAATCCCTCTCAGTCAGTTATTACTGAGGTACAAGAAGAGTTGCCAATCTTTGATCCTAATGATGTAGTACCTCATAATCAAATATTACCACCATTTCTCCAAAGATTGAAAGACAAAGAAGTTTCAACTGATCAACAACAAAGCTTTGATATTCTTGATCAACTGAAGCACATTTGTGTTAAAATTTAATTGCTACAAGCAATAAAGGATGTTCCAATATATGGTAAGGCATTGAGAGAGGCATACTTAAAGAAACCTGGCAAAAAGAAAAAAGATCCACAAACAGTTTATGTTATGGATCAATTGGCTGATATTGTGTTAGGAAAAATTGCTATTCCAAAGTATGCTGATCCAGATAGTCCTGTTGTGAGTATAGTCATTAATGGCAGTCAAATAAAGAATGTTTTAGTTGATCTAGGGGCAGCCATTAATGTAATGACAAGGGAAGTAATGAAACATCTAGAGATAGATAGTTTAAGGGCTACACCCATAGTTCTTCAACTTGTTGATGGCTCTGCAGTAAGACCTGATGGTATGATAGAAGATATAGTGGTCATTCTAGATTCCTAGGAATATCCTGCAAACTTTATGATTTTATCCCCAAAAGCAACATTGGGGGGATATCCAGTCATTTTGGGAAGACCATGGCTTGCCACAACTGATGCATATATTGGGTGTAGATTAGGAGACATGACTATTTCTGATGGCAGTTCCACAAAAACATTGGCCTTGTATTCCCCTACACAACCTCAGCTTGAGCAACAGCACGTTGTTTGGCCTATTTTGGGAGATGAATCTGAAGAAATTGACTTTATTAATCACCTTATGATGATTAATCGAGTGCCACTCATGCAGTTATATGATGAAGAATCAATCCTTTATAAGGTTCTGACAAATGAATTAATAGAAGACCAAGAATTGCAGGATTGAATTTTCCTGCGGTCACTGATATCTTGCATACCTTGTTGCCACAAGAATTGTCATATTCTCATGTTTTTGATATAAATCAAATTGATCTTACTATCAAGATAGAGGTTGCATTGATTAAATATTTGAACATCAACAAGAATATAGCAGATACTCAGAAGGATAGCCTAGTGGACTTGGTAAAATTCCATAGAAATGCCTTTGCATGGGATTACAAGGATATGAATGGAATTGCTCCAACAGTTTGTACTCATCGCATTTACATAAAGGATGAGTGTTGTCCCCTCAGACAACCTCAAAGAAGAGTCAATCCTGCCCTGAAGGAGATAGTTAAAGAAGAATTGCAGAAATTGTTGAAAGCTGGATTTATCTATCCTATTTCTGACAGTCAATGGGTATCACCCTTGGTGATAGTTCCTAAAAAGGGAGGAAAATGGAGAGTATGTGTTGATTATAGAGCCTTGAACTTAGCCACAAGGAAGGATCATTTTCCACTGCCATTTGTAGATCAGGTATTGGATTCTCTTGCTGGTAAGAGATATTTTTCATTTTTGGATGGATTCAGTGGCTATAACCAGATACAAATAGCTCTTGAAGATCGGGAGAAAACAACATTTACTTGTCCATGGGGCACTTATACATATTTTGTTCTTCCTTTTGGGTTGTGTAATGCTCTAGCCACTTTTCAAAGGGTAATCATCAGTATTTTTTCTGACATTTCTCAAGACATAATGGAAATTTACATGGATGACTTTACAACCTATGGTTCTGAATTTGATCAAGCATTGATAATTTGAAGAAAGTTTTGCAATGGTGTGAAGACTACAACTTGTCTCTAAATAGTGAAAAGTGTTTCATTATGATGGAAGAAGGAATAGTCCTTGGACATCATATATCTGTACAAGGCATACAAGTGGATCCAACAAAGATAGAGGTTATTCAGCAAATTAATGACCCTATGAAGCAGAAAGATGTGAGAAGTTTTCTTGGCCATGCTGGATACTATAGAAGGTTCATTAAAGATTTCAACAAAATTGCAAGTCCCTTATATACACTGCTTACTAAAGATGCAAAATTTAAATGGACCTCAACATGCAATGAAGCTTTTCTAAAGCTTAAGCATGCTTTGACTCAGGCACCAATTCTTAAAGGACCTAATTGGTCTCTACCATTCCAAATCCATACTGATGCATCTGATTATGCTATAGGAGCAGTGTTAGGACAAAAAGTTGACAAGTTGGAAAATGCAATATATTATATTAGCAAGAATTTGCAAGGACCTAAATTGAATTATACAGTTACTGAAAAAGAAATGCTAGCTGTCATATATGCCCTTAACAAGTTTAGACACTATATTATAGGGTATCCAATATTTGTGCATACAGATCATACTGCAATTAGATATCTTATGAATAAGTCATCCATCACCGGTAGGTTGGCTCGTTGGTTATTGTTGATGCAAGAATTTGATATCATAGTTGTTGATAAGCCAGGGAAGTCTAATGTTGTTGTAGATTATCTTTCACATCTTCAATTGCAGGAAGACTCTACAATGATAGATGACACTTTTCCAAATGATCATTTGTTTCTCATATAGGCTCATACTCCTTGGTATGCTGATATTGCCAACTATTTAGCTACAGCTAAGATGCCAATTTCTTTTTCTCCTAAGGAAAGAAGGTTGCTAGTTGAAAAAAGTTTTAACTTTTCATGGATTGCTGATTGTCTATTTTATACTGGACCTAATCAAGTTATGCGAAGATGTGTCAGAGAAGATGAAACATATGACATCTTGCATGCATGTCATGATGAACCATGTGGAAGTCATTTTGCTGCCAAAAGGACAACACTGAAAATACTCAATACTGGTTATTATTGGCCTACACTACACAAGGATGTAGCTTAGTATACAAGGAAGTGTGACAGGTGTCAGCGAATGGGCAGAACTACAAAATCTAATGAGATGCCACTATATCCTCAAATATCTGTTCCACCATTTGACAAATGGGGATTAGATTTTGTTGGCCCCATTGATCCACCCTCTAATGGCAAATCTTATATCTTGGTATGTACAGACTATGTGACAAAATGGGTAGAAGTTAGAGCTATGCAACATGAAAGAGATAATAAGGTAGCTAAGTTTCTCTATGAATAAATATTTACAAGGTATGGAGTACCTAGGGAAATCGTCTCAGATCAGGGACCTCAATTTACATCAACATTGATAAAAGCTTTGGTCAATGAATATAATATAAGACACAAGAAATCTGCTCCATACCATCCATAGTCTAATGGCCAAGTAGAAGTTACCAATAGAGAGCTTGAGGCTATTCTTACAAAAATAGTGTCTATGCACAAGAAAGATTGGTCTGATCGGCTTTCAGAGGCAATTTGGGCATATAGAACAACATGGAAAACACCAATTGGATTCACACCTTTTGAGATGGTTTATGGCAAAACAACAATGATGCCTATTGAATTTGAGCATAAAACCTTGAGAGCAACTCTACAACTGAATATGACATTGTCTGAAGCACAGAAGGAGCACATTTAGTAGTTAAATGCTCTTGACGAATGGAGAAAGATAGTTGTTCAATAGACATAGTTGATTCAAAACCAAAGAGCCAGATGGCATGATAAATATATCATAGAAAAGAAATTCAAAGTTGGTGACTGGGCACTCTTGTATGATTCTAGATATAAGGATGCTATGGAAAAACTCCAAACAAGGTGGTTGGGTCCTTATGAGGTAGAAGAAGTTTTTCACAATGGAGCAGTTTGGTTGTCCACAATAGATCCTGTTCGATTTAAACTCTTAGTGAATGGACACCGACTATGACTTTATCACAAGCTAGCTACTAGAGAAGAGTTTCTGCAGTAGTTTGCTCCTCAAAATGAAATACAAGTTCCTACAACAATTGGTAATGTTCCTATAGCAACTGCCAATGATTTGGTAACAATTCATGAGCTTCCTGTTGCACTTGAGCATGTTGATAAAGGTGATGTTCCTGCAGCCTCTGCAGTGAACTTATTTACCATATCATAATCAAATATTTCCATGTGAAATATTGTTCTCTGTACATAAAGTTCCATCCACTACATTCCATCCCACTTTCTTACCTATCACTTCATTTCATTTCTCCATCATTTTTGCCCAATTGCAGGTACGTGTATATTGTACTTTATTTTAATTTTGCATTTATTAGTTCATTATGATTTTAATCCTATTTTAATCCGCTTCAAACCCGAAATCTTGTCAGTCTGTGTCGACACATGCTAGGTTAAGTTGGGGGGGTACTTTATGGTCTTTTTTCCCAATAAGATTTATTATCCTGAATTGATTTCCTAACTGACATTACTTATGATGATTATTATTTCACGCGAGTGAATAATAAGTTATGCCGCCAAATTTAAGATATGTAGATTTTAGCCTTGTGAATCTGTCAAACATTTTGGTGAAACTATGGAAGTATCAGAATAAAAGATGGGTGGTGATCTAATTCACCATGAACCAACTGTCCATGAAGGGTTGCTACATGATGTTTTCTGTGTGCATTATTTCCAAAACCATGGTTGACTGGATTATTTCTTGAGAATCAGGGATTTGAATGATGAAATAGCTACAAAATTTATGCATTCTTTTGACGAAGGAGAAGCTACAGTTAAGGGGTTGAGGGTAATTTCTACAAAGTAGCGAATTGCAGAGGTCACAGGGTTGCTGTAGGAAGGAGAACTCTTTCCACAATTGAAGGATGCAAGGAGTGTCAGGGCAAAGTTCACAATTTCTACTGACAGACCCTTAATGGTGGATAGGCAAGGGACTAGAAGGGTTTCTTTGCCAGCACATTGGCCTCAGGTAGCTCTGTATATTATGAAATATATTACCTGTGAAGGACGGTATTCAAATATCCATTCGCCTCACTTCAAGTTACTTAGTCATCTACATCATGACCGGCGAGTTAAATTCCCAAATTTCTTGTATCATCTCATTTCTATAAGTGCTAAGGAAACTAAAAAATATGGAAATCGCTCTGTTAGCCATCATGGACTGGTGAAGTTGTTGGTACAATGGTCCCTGAGAGATGTTTCACAGATGGAATGGGGCGTGTTTGAAGATATTCTACAATTTAGGGTAGATGAAGCCCTTATTGAAAATAATCCACCAATTCAAGAAGAGATAGTTGTAGAAGGTCTTTCTTGTGAAGATGAGGGTTTTCTAGTTGCTGAAGGAGCTGCAATTATTTTAGAAGAAAATATTGAAGTAGAGCCAATCGAAGGACAACCCTCTACCTCTCTTCAAGGAGGTTCACCTATTTTGTAGAGGGAAGGAAAAGAATTGGAAAAGGAGGAGTCACATGAAGAATTTGTTATCCGGTCGTAGGAAGTGCGTATCCCTCCTGTAGCCAAGAGGCGTCGAGCAAAAACAAAAACTCCTACGTCTGTTTCAAAAGTGTATGTGAGGAGAACAAGAAGGAGGACACAAAAGACTCAACTAGTGAGTAATCCAGCAGAGGTGACTGCAGTAGAAACTTCAGAAGAAGAAGATGTTGCAGAGAAGGAAATTCAAGAAAACCCTATAGAAGAGGAAATTCAAGAAAACCCTATAGAGAAGGAAATTCAAGAAAACCCTGTAAAAGAAGAAATCCAAGAAGAAATTTAGGAAGAAATTGTAATGGATAAGCTTGCAAATCTGGCTTTAGTGGCATTGCAATGTGAGGAGATTATTGATGACATTCCACAACAACCTAAAGAAAATGTGGGAAATATGCCAATCCAGAATGAGGAAGTTATTAAAGAAATCCCACGGTCTAAGGTAGGACCCATAAGAACTCCTTCATCCCTAACTAGCTTATCAATTGCTTTAACATTCTTTAGGCAATGGGAAATAGAGAAGGATAGGTTGCAAGGGATAATTAAAAAGCAACAAAAAGAGATTGAGAAGAAAGATAATAGAATTAAAGAATTGGAGACTAAGGTAGAAGATATTTATGGTATGGTTCCTGAGATAATGCAGTGTAGGGCTCCCCCAAGAATTTATGGAGTGCACTTGAAAGAACAGTATCTAAATTTTAGATTAACCGCATAGTAAGGGACCTTAATCCATCCTTAGAAACACCTGAGGAATTCTATCATGCTTATCAAACCTCCCCACATTTTGTAAGGAACCTGTTATGTGAATTATATTTACATAATTATGTTGTACCCCAAGACAGAGAATGGAATCCTTTGTTGTACATTGGGGATATCTATCTTAGAGCTCTAATGTCTTGGATAAAAAACAAAATGATTATAGGACCACAAGCTAGGAAGTTTGAAAAATTGGAACTTGATTGTCCATTGCCATTGAGGAGGGAATCAGAAGCACCTAGGGTTCTATATCATGATTGACAAAAGTTGCTAATAAGAGATGATGTTAGTAAGATAGTACTTCCAATGAGAGAGGAAGTCTATCAAGTGTATGAGCAATTAGTTCAGACCCACAGGACAACAACACTAGAGGGACTAACTCAATTCTGGAATCATCTACCAAATCATTTAAAATTGGGAGAACCCTACTCATTACAAAATTTTCATGCAGCTATACAGAGAGCCTTCAAGTACATACAGCTAGGAAGGGAGAAATCCAATAATTGGTTACCATTAATCTTTCAGCCTCCTATCCTAATGTGGCCACTTTTGGCATGCCAACCAACAGAACATGATTATGATGTAGATGTGGAAGAAACAGCTAGATGGTCTAGGTTGGAGAAAATGAAGGGATTTTATTGGAATTTGCTTTCCAAGGGAACCGAACAGGACACTGTTGGTGATTTCAGAGTTTTAGCAAAAATCAGAAATTTTCCACCCCTAAAGTTGGGAGGCATGATAAGTCGGTGTATTGACATGTTTTTTATCAGGACTCTTAAGTTTTTGGTATCTTTTGGGTTGCATTGTGATAGTAAAATATTGTGAATTGACTATATGTAATCCATGTTTTAAAATTGAACTTAAGAAATCATGTTTGAACCTTATCTGTTAATTCCTGCAGCCATGCCAATTTATTCCTGCAGCCAAATGGTTTGTCCCTATGATATGTGGATTATTTAGGATGATTTCATATGTGAGTTAATGAATGTATTAGTTAAGTAAGATACACATACATGTCCTTGTATATTGTTTCTATTTTAGTGTAGATAATAATTGATGCTGCAGTGGAGAATTCTCTTTTGCACCTAAAGACTAGAGAATCACGTTTAGATAGCTGGAGGTCAAATTGAAGGAGATTCAAGCAAGCGTAATCTATGGCATAATCAGAGTAGTTGTAATTCACCATGGGATTTTAACTCCGATGCATGTTTAATTTGCAAAATATCTCTTTGGCATGCAAAGACTGTGGTTCGGTTTTAGATCCACAGTTCCTGCAGTCAAGCTCTCTATTATCCCCTTCATCTGACAGCTATCTGCCTCTTCTTCTAGGCATAACTGGAGTTGTCCATTGTAGTCTATTTTTTCTTTATAATAAGCTCTTCCTTCTTTTCTAAGAGTTAGACAGAATGGAAAGGGATTGAGCAGAGTTTTTGTCAAGTATTCTGAATTTTTCTCTTTTTGAATATGTAATCATCTTTCAGGAAGAAATGAATAAAAATATGTTATTCTTATCTATTAATAGTTCTTTGCTGAGAGTTTGATATCACTCATCCAAGGGGGCCCACTTGGTGAGTGATCTCGTGTTTATGATTATTGAAGTTATTCTTTACTTAGTTGTAGTAGAAGTTCATGACTGGGTTGTTCCAGCCACTGGAAATAGATCCTTTGACTGCTCGTGCAGTCAAGGCAGAACGGTGTGATTCTTGTTATTTCCATTAGATCATTTTAGCAAAGTTTTGCAAAGTTTTTATTTAGCCTTTATGATTTCCATTCCTACCTTTCTTATAGTAATTAAGAATAATCATTTAAGGAGCTTAGTGCATATATATTGCAGACCCATTTCAAGTTTTACGTTCCTGGATTGACAACTAAATGAACACCAGCCATGAGAATAGTAAACTCTACCATATGAATGTCCAAACTTCGGATTGAGATTTCAATTAGAGGTATTATTATTGTCATTATAGTTGGGGTAGACACCATCCACTAATTGTTTTGCAATGCCAACACTCTGGTGGTTCTTTTTGTGTCGTGTTACCAAATATGTCTAGATGCACTGAACCTAGAAAATTGTATTGTAAACCTATTGGACTGACATGAAATTAGATTCCTTTATAAGGACATCATGTCTAGGGTTTTAGGTGAAGTAAGGGTTTTTGTAAGTGTGATCAGAGAAGAGAAGTTTAGGTCTATGAGAGAAGGCAGAGTGTGAAAGTGTTGAAGACTGAAGTAGTGCTGGAATGCATTAAGAACAAGCTATCAAGGATCTAACCAAGCAATCTGTGCAATTTGCTAGATCACTCACTTGTTAATTACTCACATCTTTGACAAGTTAGAAACCCTTAACCCGGTAGGCCCAGAAAAGCCTTTGTAAATCCTCTAACAAGGTGGTTCACATCTATGGATATAAAATCCTCTAGCAAGGTAGTCTTTAATCAGACTTATCTCCTAACAGAGATTGAGATTCCTAACAGGATCTATTCTAGTAAAGAACATTGTATGACCTTAACCGGTCTGACCTTAACCAGTTTGGTTACTATTCTGAAGATAGTTACTTGTGAGTTTGATCTCACCGTAGTTTTTCCCATTTGGGGTTCCACGTCAAAATCTCTTGTGTTATGGTGATTGCACTTTTGTGGGTGAATGCATTATTTGCTATTTGGTTTGCATGTGTGTTAATCGGTTTGTTTGCTAAACTATTTCACCAGTTTACTGCTAGACTATTAAAGTGTTTAAGAACAATATTTTTTGGTATACTAATTCACCCCCTTGTTAGTATTCGTCATATTTTGTATCATATTACATTCATATATCCATAATCTCCTATCATATGTCTCTTCTATTTCTATATCAAAAATGATCTATCAAACTATCCTATATACCCTATACAACTTTACATGCCTTATGTTGGGTTACAAAGATATTTACAATGTCATATTACATGTCATCCAGATAGCATAAATGCATAAACATTAAAATCAATTGTCGATGTCGGATCCAAGATATGTCGGCCTCCAATACCAATAACCTTTACTAAACCATGTCGGTCTGCATTGCTGATGACCAAAGAAATCCTTTTGTCCTGCTAGTGCCGGTGTCGATGAAGTATCTATGAAGTGCTTGTCAGTACACCATAGAACAACAACATGAAGTTGAAACACAATACCTTGTTGCCATCAATGACAACATAGTGAAACCAACCAATTGAGTGTCAATTGCCAATAGCATGTTGATTTGTTATTTTCATAGGAAGTATTGGTACTACTTTTTATATTGTAATAATGGTTCAACTTGCCACCTTAGGACACCATATGACCCCTTAGGACATCATATGCTCCTAAAGGGTCATGTGGTGTGCTAAGGGGTCACATGATGTCATTAAGTTTTATGTTGGGTCCTCAGGGAGAGAGAGAGATATATCATACGACCCCTCAGTATATCATATGGTCCTACTTGCGGTTGTATGGTGTGTAAGGGCTCATATGGTGTCGTTAGGGGTCATGTGGGGTCCTAAGGGGTTGTGTGGGGTCCTAAGAAGTCGTATATCATAATAATGGTTCACATTTCCCCCTTAGGACACAATATGACCTCTTAGGACATCATGTGGCTCCTTAGGACACCATACAACACCTTAGGACATTGTATGGTCCTAAGGGGTCATGCAGTGTGCTAAGGGTTCTTATGGTATCGTTAGGGGTCATGTGGGGTCCTAGTGGTGCCACACATATATTACAACACCATATAACCCATTAGGACATTATATGACCCCTTAGGACATCATATGCTCCTAAAGGCTCATGTGGTGTGTCAAGGGGTCACATGATGTCATTAGGTGTTATGTGGGGTCGAGAGAGAGAGAGAGAGATGGGGGGAGAGGAAGAGAGAGAGGACAGGAAAGGAAGGGAGATAGAGGGGGGAGGGAAAGAGAAAGAATGGGGAGGGAGGGAGATAGTGAGGGAGAGGGAGAGGATGGGAAAGGGAGGGAGGGAGAAAGGGGGAGAGGGGGATATGGGAGAGAGAGAGAGAGAGAGAGTGGGGGAGGAGGTAGGGAGATAGAGTGGGGGGGAGAGAGAGAGAGATAGATAGACAAAGAGAGAGGAATAAAAAAGGGAGGGAGTGAGATGGGGGAGAGAAAGAGATGTCACATGATGTTGTTAGTGGTCACGTGGGGTCCTAATTGAGCCACACATGTGTTACAACACCATATGACCCCTTATGACACCATTTTACCCCTTAGGATATCATACATGGTCCAAAGGGGTCATATGGCATCATTGGGGGTCATGTGGAGTCCTAATGGGGCCGTACGTGTGTTAGAACATCATATGACCCTTTAGGACATCATATGGTCTTAAGGGGTCATATGTGTGCTAAGGGACCTTAAATGATGTCATTAGGTATTATGTGGGGTCTAGAGAGAGAGAGAGAGAGAATACAATGTAATAAGATATAAAAAGGCAATATATATGTATATATTTTATATACATATATGTATACATACGTGCATACACATATTATATACATATACATACAAATTATATATATACATATATATACATGTTATATATACATATACATATATGTATGTATACACAAACACATTTTAAACATACATATACATTTTTTTGTGTCAGGCTATCTTTATGTGGACATAACCTGTACGAGGTTTGTCTTCTTAAAACCCTATATGCGGTTTTGTTTATTAAAACCCTGTATGTGCTTTATAGTCAAAATAATTTGTACGCACTTTAATTTATTTAGGCTTATGAATAGACTTGGATGGCAAAGCTACGGGTTGGAAGTTTGATTTCCCTCCATTTCCCTCTTTTTTGATGTGTTTTGTTTTATCAACTTGGTTTCTAGACTTTGTCATCATCAGGTTTACACTTCATCAACTGGGTATTTCTAAAATTACCACAATATTTTCACCCATCTTCTGAGCTTTCTAACCATATAATATTTTTTAAATTTGAACAATAATAACATATTATTCTTAAATTTCTTTTACCAGTGTCTCTATAGTTCTCAGAGATATATGTGTACCATTTTTTTAAATAACTTTTGATCTATTTATCCAAATTTTAAAAACTTTATATATTATTTTAGTGCACTTGATTATCTACAATTTAAAATAAAAATGTATTTTTGATTATTTTGGTGCAAGTTATGCTTTGCACATGAATAGGTACCTGATTTTCAAGATGTACTCGATTGGAAAAATCATAAAAAAAATAACTCAACAAAAAATTACAAAAAAATTCACAACTTCTAGTGCTCACTCTTAACTATCTTTGTACAAAAGGATTTGTCAAATACTAAATCTAACTGTTACTTTTTTGATGTGCATGTCAGACACTATGTTATATTTTTCAGAAAAAGTTAGGATTTATTTTTCATGCGTGAAGGATTTGACCCCATTAATCTTATCCAATTTTGAAAAAAATTAGTAGTTTGGAAACTAGATTCAGAGTACTACAATCATTATTCTTTGAGTATCTTCATATCTTGAGTGGATGAATCTTAACTTTCTCCTCCAAGATCAGATTTACCTGATTTTAGAAAAAAAGTGTCCACTTATACCCCCCTTTTTGCACACCATCTTGGTGCACTTACCCAAGTGTTTGGTAGAAAATTCTTCATCAAAAGAGATGAGTATGGATTAGGCATCTTTGAATCAAGATGTGATGAAGGTATCTTCTTACGATTCTCTTCTCACAACAAGGCCTAGAAGTGTTTTAGCAAAAGGTTGAAGAAAGTGGTTGAAAGTTTACATGTGAGAATTGATGAAGATCTACATAAAGGTGAACAAACCATAGTAAATAATATTGAAGTACCTGATAGTTATGACACTAAATATGATTAGTATAGATCCAATAGCCAACAAGATGAGGGGGGGGTGAATCATACAAACTTAATCTTCAATAGAAACAATAGATTCAACCTCGGTAACATATATATTAGTCATATAACCAAAACTATCAAACATGCAAACTCAAAAGCATATGAACAATATAAACCTCATAACACCAGATTTAACATGGAAACCCAAATAGGGAAAAAACACTGTGGGATTTCAGACCCACTAAGAAATATATTCTTCTAGAGTATGCTCAGTTAAAAGCAAATCTTGTTAAAGATTACAAACACATTGCTAGATGTGACCCGGTTCAGGGATTTCCCTCAAAACTGTTAGGATCTTCACCTTGTTAGAAGTGACCTTGTTAAAGGATTTCAAACACTCAATAAGAATGTCACCTTGCTAGAGGATTTTACAAATAAGACTATTAAGTCCACTCGGTTAAGAGATTTTTTGCTACTTCTCAAAATAACAGTAATAAAAATATGTGTGCAACTTCACATCTAAAAATGTTGAAGCAGATTCCTATTTGTTCAATATAATTTAGACATAGAACTAATCTTGTCTATCTGCTGGGCTTCCATACTCTGTTATTCTAATAGGTCTTCAAGCTTCTGTGCTCGGTAATCACTGAAGAGAGGAAAATAGATTTGAAGGTCAAATGATCAAAACATAACGAAATAAACATGCAGAATGCTAAAATATCATTAAAAGACAATTTCACCTTGCTAGTTTACTTTCTTCTTTGGATTGAGCTTGATGAAGTGAAGGCGCCCCTTGATAATGCTTCACTTGATGTGCTCCTTTAATTGCTGTATGTGGATGGCTCTCCAATGTTGTGCACAAATGGAATGGAATTGAAAAATGATAAGGATGAGATGATCAAGTTGCCAAGATGATTTTCTAGGCTCAAAAGGGCAGCATAAGCTTACTAGATTTCAAGATGTTTTGAATGAAGGGATAGAGCCCTATTTTATAGGAAGAGGAGAGGAAAATGGATGGCTAGGATGAATTCAAGATGAAGGGCTAAGATTTACTTGTGAGCTCAAACAAGGTCCAAGAGAGGGTGTGGAGACTAAGAAATATGCCTTAAAGGCATTTAATATCTCCACACTCCATAAGATGCATTGGAGGAATTAAAAATTCTCCAAAAAAGGATATCATGAGGATTGGAGGAATAAAAAAGAATTAAAAATTCCTTGGGAGAGGGGATGCCTAGAGGAATGTGTGATTTCAAAAATCTTACATCCACCTAGGAAAAGAGCATTTAAAGCTAGTGGCTGGATGAAAAGGACAAAGAGTTGACTTTGTGGCTAATCATGATGATTAACCATTAACGACTCATTAGGAGGGGGATTAGAGGAAATGTTAGGTGGGATTAATATTTTTAGGAGAATTTGACTAGGAGAGAGAATGAGTGGAGGGAATAAAAAATTAGAAGAATAATGTTAAGTGAGTTTAGGGAGTTTCTAGAAGAATGAATTAAGAAGATGATTTGTAGGAATCATGTAGGTTAACTAATTAATTGAAATTAATTAGCTAAGAGGAAGATTTGTGAGGATTTGATTTTTTTTAGAAGAATAAAGAAAGGGATTGATTTATTAAATAAATCAATCATATGTTATAGTGAAAATATTAATTATATTTAATTAATATTGAGAGGAATTTGAATTAACATAATTAATTAATTAATTATGCGAGGAATTAAAAATAATTAAAATAATTATTTTTAAGTGTCTACATTTTGCCTCTCTTTGAAGCGAGGTGTGATGACACATTGATTCAAAGAAAAATCTTGTTTTGATGCTGATATTGGTTTGATAGGATGCCCTAGCTCTTGATTTATAGATCACGGTATGGTGATGCCCCCTCGAGAGATCAATTGAGGTATTTGATCTTTGGATTTTTATGAAATTGATATCTCGATAGATTTGATTTGATTTGATTGATAAGATCTAGATTCAGTCTAGTTTCAAGAAGAATTCATCCTGTATAAGACAAAGATGATCAAAGTGTCTGGTTTCAGGAAGGATTCATCCTGTATAAGACATGATTGATCACAATATCTGGTTTCAGGAAGGATTCATCATGTATAAGACATGATCGGAGTGTCTGGTTTCAGGAAGGATACATCCTGTATAAGACATGACTAATCACAGCATCTGGTTTCAGGAAGGATTCATCCTGTATAAGACATGATCAGATCACAACATCTAGTTTCAAGAAGTATTCATCCTGTATAAGATATGATCGATCACAACGTCTAGTTTCGGGAAGGATTCATCCTATATAAGACATGATTAGATCACAATGTCTAGTTTCAGGAAGGATTCATCCTGTATAAGACATGATTGATCACAACGTCTGGTTTCAAGAAGGATTCATCTTGTATAAGACATGATCGGAGTGTCTGGTTTCAAGAAGGATACATTCTGTATAAGACATGACTGATCACAACGTCTGGTTTCAGGAAGGATTCATCCTGTATAAGACATGATCAGATCACAACGTCTGGTTTCAGGAAGGATTCATCCTATATAAGACATGATCAGAGCATCTGGTTTCAGGAAGGATACATCCTGTATAAGACATGAATCAAAATCAGAATTGATTATGTGAGGAAAAAAAAAATAGAGGAAGAAAAATTAGGGTGGAAGGGATAAATGAGGAAGATATATGAAGTAGTCGTGAGGTATTTGGAAAGAAGAATAAGAGACGCGAGATCGTGGAGGAAAATGGGGGCAATTGAGAACTCCATGGGATTATTGAGTTTAGGATTTGATGGAATGATGGTGAGATTTTGTGCACAACAAATGTGGAGAGCCAACCTAGTTTGATGTTGCCCTGAGTGACTTGCACCACTGATTATAGAAATTAGGATGCCATGAGAAACCCAGGGCATGGACTGACTCTGTAGACAAACGGAAATTTTTTGCACACAACAATGCAAGTGTTAAGAAACACTAATACAAAATTGTGGGTTCATGCAAGGAAACTCTCAAACACACTGATACCTCTTGTACACGAGAAGGTAAGTGTTGATAAACACTAGTACCAAGTCGCCGATCTATACAAGAAGGATCCAAAACATGCAATACTATGAAATATGCCCCAGTATGCACCTATCATAATGTACCTAGATATGGACGAACCCAGGCAGTCATAAATAGTGGCAGTCGTAGGGCAAAAGATGCAAGCCTATATGAAAAGATCTAACAAAATCTAACAAGTCTCTTCCTTGCGACCACATGATACCTCTTGCCAAGAGTAGAACTAGGATGGACTTGGGATTGTTTCTCAAGACTTCTTGAAGCTTACATACAAAGGCATAAAATCTCAGTTTCAATGGGACATTCCTTGTTCATGACTTAGGCAAAGACTTCATCATCATACGCATGTTTTATTGGGAGGCAGAAAAGAAAGAATGTTGCACATGGGTGGGCTGGATGGCAGATGATTTGTAGTATCGACATGATAGATAGTGGATCCGGTTATTTACCTTGGCATCTGCACAGAGGTTTTCACCAAGGTACTTGTCCATAGCGCCACCAAGTGGTTTTCACTAATGGACGAATTGTTTTTTTTCTTTCTTTTTCTTTCTTTTTTTATTTTTTTGTGTCATAAGGTGCCTATTTGCCAGGTTTTCACCAAAGTGATGATTTTTTCAAGATCTTTTTCTCATTTTTTAAAAAAAAATTTCTTGATTTTTTTTTTTTTGACAATTCAAGACTTTCTGAGGACCAAGCATAAAATCTTTTGAGGTGCATGATATTCATTGGATCATCCAAAGGATCGCCTTCAGGAGTAGCCAACTGATAAGCTCTTGATCCATATTTCATTGTGATTACATATAGTCTAAGCCAATTAGGCTCAAACTTGCCTTTCTTTTCTCTTTCTTGTAGATTTTTCTGATTTTTCATGAGGACAAGATCACCAACTTGGAATTCTTGGGTTCTAACTTTTTTATGATAACTCATGCGCAGATGGTTTTTATATACCCAAAGATGATTCAAGGCCTTGAGGCACCTTTCATCTAACAATTCTAGCTCTTGTAAGCGGGCAATTTTGTATTCTTCCTCTGGTAGGATGTTTTGCAGTGATACCCTTAGAGAGGGGATCTCGATCTCAAGGGGAAGGATGGCTTCGGAACCAAATACTAGGGAATAAGGAGTGGTACCTGTGGGGGTGCGGATGGAGGTGCGATAGGCCCACAATGCAGGATGGATTTGGAGGTGTCAATCACGGCCCACTTCATTGACTGTCTTTTTGAGGATTTTTATTAGGGTTTTATTAGAAGCCTCAGCTTGGCCATTGCCCTGGGGGTAATATGGAGTGGAGAAGCGGTGTTGGATGTTGAATTTTTGATAGAGTTCTTTGACATCCTGGTTCTTAAATTGTTTACCATTATCTGTAATGATAACTTTTGGGATGCCATATCGGCAGATTAGGTAGTTCAGGATGAATTTGGATATTTGCTTGCCAGTGGTGAAAGTAAGAGGGATGGCCTCTACCCACTTGGTGAAGTATTTGATGGTGGTGATAATGAATTTATGTCCATTGGAAAATGAAGGGTGGATTTTCCCAATGAGATCGAGCCCCCACTGTGAGAAGGGCCATGGTGTAATGAATGGCTGCAATTCTTGTGACAATGCATGAATCTTGTCACCATGCTACTAGCAAGGGATGCATTTCTTCACATAATTGTATGCATCTTCTTCCATTTTAGGTCAATAGTATCATGTTCTCAAAAAAAATTTAGCTAATGTGAGTCCACTTGAGTGTGCCCCACAGATACCCTCGTGTACTTCACGTAATGCCCATTCTGCTTCTTGTTTATCTAAACACCTTAGGAGGGAACCATCAAAATGCCTTCTGAACAAGGTGTCTGCAAGGATGGTGTAATGGGCACATCGGCAGATGAAGGTTTGTTGTTGGGTTTTGGTGAGGTGTGGGGGAATGGTGTTGTCTTTGAGGAAAATGAAGGTTTCTTGGTACCAAGGGGACTCGGGACCAACGAGAACACACACCATTTCAGACTCTGGTAGGTCGTATGCCGGTATAAACAATTGCTTGACCAAGAACTTGCACTTCTGACTGTGTGTTGGCATTTGAAGGAGGGAACCAATGGTGGCCATTGCATCTGCAACCCTGTTGTTTGTTCGTGGGATTTGGTCAAACTTGATTGTTGTGAAATATTGCTTAAGATCTTCAACCATGGTATGGTAGGGAAGGAGTTTATCATCTTTTGTCTGGTATTCATCATTGACTTGTTTTATGATGAGTTGGGAATCGCCATAGACATGTAATTCCTTTATTTTCCAGTGGATAGCCAAGCGTAAACTTGTGATGAGGGCTTCATATTCTGCTATGTTATTGTTACATGCAAAGGCTATCTTGTATGATTTGGGGATACCATCTCCTTGAGGTGTGACCAATAATATTCCTACCCCTAATCCATTTTGAGTGTAGGAGCCATCAAAATACAATTTCCATGTGGAGGATGTGGTAACAGTCATAATGAACTCATCTGGTAACTCTGTGAGAAGAGGATGGTCGCTTGGAAGTGGAGCTTCAGCCAACTGATCTGCAATGACTTGTCCCTTGATTGCCTTTTTGTCCACATATTCAATGTCAAACTCGCTTAAGAGCATGACCCATTTGGCAGTTCTGCCAGTGAGAGCAACTTTGGACAAGAGATATTTAAGTGGATCAATTTTAGCAACTAATTTTGTCTTATTATTTATCATATAGTGTCGTAGTTTCTGTGTGTTGAACACTAATGCCAAACATGCTCTTTCAACGAGGGTGTAATTGAGTTCATATCCTACCAACGTCCGACTAATGTAGTAAATGATGTGTTCCTTCCCTTGATCATCTGTTTGGACCAATAATGCTCCCAATGCCACTACAATAGCACATATATACAAAATAAGGGGTTTTCCAATAGCAGGAGGCATCAATACGGGAGGTGATGCTAGATATTCTTTTAATTTCTCAAAGGCCTTTTGACATAGGCAATCCCATTTAAATTTTGTGTCTTTACACAGGAGGTGTGCAAATGGATGGCACTTATCTGCTAGTTGTGAAATGAAACATCTAACAGACTGGAGTTTTCCCTGGAGACTGTGCAGTTGTCTGAGAGTTTTTGGTGGAAGAATTTCCATGATAGCTTTTACTTTTGCAGGATTGACCTTGATGCCTCTGTGGGAAATAATGAATCCTAATAGTTTTCTCGATGTGACTCCAAACACACACTTTTTTGGATTTAGGCACAGCTTGTATTTTTCCAATCTTTCGAAGATCTGTTTTAGAATGGGGATGTGTTCTTGTCTTGTCTTGGATTTTCCTAGTAGATCATCCACGCAGTCCTCCATAATTTTGTGCAAGAGGTCATGAAATATTGTTGTTATTGCATGTTGATATGTAGCTCCAGCATTTTTGAGAGCAAAAGGCATGACTCGATAATAGAAAGTCCCCCATGGTGTTGTGAATGTAGTTTTATGATGATCCTCATCTACTATCCTGATTTGGTTGTATCCAGAAAACCCATCCATTAGCGATAACATTTCATGTCCTGTTGTAAGGTCCACAATCATGTCTATATTGGGGAGTGGGAAATCATCTTTAGGACAAACTATATTTAGATCTCAGAAATCTGTGCAGATGCGGATGCCCCCAGCAGGTTTGCCGATAGGTACAATGTTGGAGACCCATTCAGCATAATCTATTGGTTTGATAAATTCTGCATCTAACAACTTTTGGAGTTCCACCTTGACCAGGAGTGCAATATGTGGGTGCATTTTGTGCAATTTTTGTTTTATAGGTTTTGCATCTGGGCGGACAGAGAGATTGTGAACCACCAAGGCAAGGTCTAACCCTGGCATATTGGAATAAGACCATGCAAAATTGATTTTTACCTCTGTCAGGAAGTTGATGAAGTCTTGTTTCTTGATTTCTGTGAGGGATTTGGCAATGAGCACATTTTTCAGAATGACCTCGGTGCCCATGTTGATGCTGTTTGTTTCTTCTATCAACAAATTTGATTTGTCCTGTGGAAGGTAACCAATGGTAGGGAGGTCAAATCCCTCATTGTCAAGTGCCTTTTCTAGGTTTTCACTTTCAGATATGCCCTTTGTTTTTATTTCTTGTTCATCCAAAGGTGCCTCAGGGAGGTTTTCACCTAGGGAATCATATCTTTTTCTTTTATTATCTTTTTTGTGGCTAAGGGTATTGACTTGACTACCAAAGTATCCCTTTTCGTGTAGTTGAATACCCTCGATTCTGCTACAATCTTCCATATTTTGCACTGTTAGGAGAGCAATGAGAGCATTATCGTCGGCACAGATATCTAAAGTGGGTTTGTCTCGTTGGTCCCAATCAATGAGTTCAGGATGGACAAGATGTAGGTCATGTGAAGTGGGAGGGGTTACGGGGGTGATGTTATTGATTTTAGTATCCAAGAAGATATCTTTCTCATATTCATAAGGCATTTCATCGAATTCCCCTTCGTTAGTGCTTTCAATATCCGAAGAAGGACTGGAAGGGGCACCAACAATAGTAATCTTAAGCACCAGGGTGTACCCCAAGCCTCTGTTATATCTGTAGGAAATAGGATTTATGGATGTTTTTCTTCCTTTCTCCTCTGGTCCTTGGCCGTGTCCTTTGTAACCCATTTTTTCAACTATGGCAAATGCTTTTGGGTACATTTCTTTGGATATTCTTGTTGGATCTTCATCTTCTTCCCAGTACAGCCATGAAGAGATATTTGTTTCAAGACTCTCATTATCAAGTGGGCCCCATTGCTGGAAGGTAGTGTTTTGGCATTGCATGTCTAGTTTTGGGTCCTTTTTTATCTCTTTTGGTTTGCCAAATGACTTAGGAGAGAGAGGGAGGTTACCTATTAATAAGACATCCTCCAATTTGTATTCTCCATAGCCATTGTCCAAGATCTTGATTTGATTATCTAGTTGGGATGATGTGGAGGCAACATTTGATGTGTCAGATGGAGGCATTAGCGAGGGTCTATTTAGTGGGCAATGATACGGATGCTTCCCCTCTAATAGTTTGCAATATTGAAGAGGTTGGGGATCACCTTTGATAGTGATCACTCTTCCATTATAGGGGAATTTGATGCATTGGTGATAGGTGGAGGGTACGGCCTGCAAGAAATGAATCCATGGCCTCCCGAGGAGAATGTTGTAGGGGAGATCAAGATCTAGTACTTGGCAAGGGGTTTCAATTGTAATGGGGCCCACTTGAAGAGGTAAGGTGATCATGCCCTTTGAAATTCTTTCTACATCATCATATGCCTTTATTGTGATCCTTCCTGATGTGTCTATCAGATCTTTAGAAAGTCCTAATTGTTTTATTAATTTGTATGTACACAGATTAAGCCTGGATCCATCGTCTATCAAGACACGTTTGACCTTCTGCTTGTGGATGAGAGCTTCAATTTGAAAAGGTTTGTTATGGTCTTCATCTGCGAGATCATCTTTGGAGTTAAATATGATGTGCTGCTGGGAAGCAAGGTTTCCAATGAGGGCTTGGAATTGGGTGGCGTTGATGTTATCTGGAACGCGTGATTGGAGAAGGGCTCGTTCCAAAATTTCTTTATGGACTAGGGAGGTCTTGAGAAGTTCCAAAATGGAGATCTGTGCGGGTGTCTTCCCAAGTTGATCAAGGAGGTCATATTGGCTGGTGGAGGACTTGGGTGGGGGGTTTGGTGGGAGAGGGACTCCTTGGATGGTGACCCTTCCTTGACATGTAGTTGCATTGCAGTCATTCTAGAAATGGGAAGTGGAAGGCGTGGCGCCTTGAATGACTATCCTAGTAGGATTTGGTCTATTTTTGGAAGAAGAAGAATTGACTCCTTGGATGGTTATGACATTGACATGATTGTCTATAGATTCAATGCGACCTACTAAAAAAATCAAAGCCGGTTATGTGATTAGCGTAGTTATAACCCATTGCGTTAGATGATGAGCCTTTTCCTTTATCATGATTCGGGAAGGGTTCTTGGTACATTTTGAGTTTGTCATTATTATTACCAGGTTTTGCATTTGCTACTTCAATCTCACCTCTATCAATGAGATCTTGTATGTAGATCTTCAGTTTCATACACTTTCATGTATCATGTCCCTTGATACGATGGTATTCACAATACTCATTTTCATTATACCATCTCGGTTTAGGTTGATTGGGGTCAAATGGGCAAGTGATTGGAAAAACCACTACACCTGTTTGGACAAGTTTTTGAAACACCACTTCAATAGGCTCAGCCAGAGGAGTGAAATCTCTTGGAGTCCTATTATTCGATTGGGGTGGTCATCCCTGGATTGAGACATTGTTGTGAGGTTTTGGGGATTGATTTTGGTTGTTGAATTGATGATTGTTGGTGGTGGATTTTGGGGGAGCGGCCTCGGTTTGGACCCGCTTTGCATCAGTTATACTGTCATTGACCATATTTTTGTTTTTGGACTAGAATTTTGGTTTGTCGTTATGATAAGAGGAAGAACTTTGTGTCGACTTCTGGTAATGTTTCAAGGTTCCTTCTTCCAACAAGACACGTTCGAGGGCGATGCCCTTATCGGTCAATTTTTGGAAGGATTTGATACATTGAGATATTAAAGGTCTTGAAAGTTCAGGCACCAAGTTCTTTTGGAATAATTCAATTTGATGTTGTTCTGGCATATCCCACTAGAATTTCTTGATAAGATGTTTCCATCTTTGTAGGAAATTGGCAAAGGTTTCTCCAGGCCTTTGTTTTGTATTACATAGGTCCATCATAGAAACATCATTACCCATGTTGTATGCATAGTGGGCCACAAATTTTTCTGCCAAGACTAAAAAAGAGACAATGGAACCTCATGGTAGAGATGAGAACCATGCCAGGGCATCTCCTGTGAGACTCTTGGGAAAGAGTCTGCGAAGATAAAGGTCACTATAGGAGACTTCTTGGCATAAGATGTGGAATTCTTGAACATGATCGCAGAGGTCTCCTTTGCCTTCATACTTGGTGAATTTAGGAATCTCAAATCCCGGGGGATATGGTGCAACTGATATAGATGGATCATAAGGACAAGGGCAAAACTCTTTGAACGAGTAATTTTTCCTTTTATTAGTCCTTTATTTCATGTCCTTGATGATATTTTTCATGTCTTGAATTTCCTTGATGAGGTCTTGTTGTGGACTTTGATAATGGTGAAGTGTATTTGCCCCAAGAATTGGATGGGCCAAAGAAGGTGCACCACCACCAATATATTGATATGATGAGGAGGTGGGAATGTGAGATGTGATGACCGATGTCGATGGGGTTTGAGTGACAATTGGTTGTGGTCCACAAATGGTTGTGACAGGATTGAATATGGCCCGGATAAAATTTGTGACATTGTTGGGAGGAAGGGAAGTTTGTGGAATAGAAATTTGTGGTTGAATAGAAGGAGGTGGTATAGAAGTTTGTTGGAGAATGGATGAGATCAGATTTGATAGTGGTATATATGGTAAGGAGGAAGAAGGTGGGATGGAGACCATGGTGGGAGGTACCGCGGGTGGCATTGATTGAGCTTGGATGATTGATGGGACTGCAATTGATTGAGTTTGAATAGTAGGTGCAACACTTTATGTGAGAGCGAGGTCTCCTTGTGGTTGTTGGGTGAGAGTGGATCTATTAAATTCAGGCAGAAGTTGAGCTCCATGTTCAAGGAGAGTTTTCAAAAGTGCAGTAGGATTGTATTTAATAAACTTTTCCATCATCTCTTGGTTATAAGAATTCACTAGGAAAGTTTGCACTTCCGGACAAAGTTCATCTTGGTTAACCATGTCAAGATTTTGACTTTGATCTTGATTGCTAGGTTGCCCACTTTGTGTATGATCTTGCGTGGGATCTTCATATAGGACATCAATGTCCAGCATGCCATATTGTTGTTCAGCCATCTTTTTCTTTTGGGATCGAGTTGCGACCATACACGATATTTGTGATGAAAAGACTTAGGAAAAATGTGATGAAAGGACTTAAGAAATTTGTGATGAAAGGATTTAAGAAATTTGTGATGAAAGGATTTAAGAATTTTGAGGATGAAGACTTGAGAAATTTGTGATGAAAGGATTTGAGAAATTTCAGGATGAAAAGACTTGAGAAATTTGTGATGAAAGGATTTAAGAAATTTGTGATGAAAGGATTTAAGAAAATTGAGGATGAAAGGATTTGAGAAATTTGTGATGAAAGGATTTAAGAAAATTGAGGATGAAAGGATTTAAGAAATTTGAGGATAATTGATGAAGAAGGTATGGTAGTGATGGTTTAAAAGAAACTTGATAACTAGGTTGTCTTTGACATGAATACGACTTAATGAAGGATCGATTTGAATGACAAGTTGTATGAAGGGATGTGACATTTCAGGATGAAAAGACTTGAGAAATTTGTGATGAAAGGATTTAAGAAATTTGTGATGAAAAGACTTGAGAAATTTGTGATCAAAGGATATAAGAAAATTGAGGATGAAAGGATTTGAGAAATTTGTGATGAAAGGATTTAAGAAAATTGAGGATGAAAGGATTTAAGAAATTTGAGGATGATTGATGAAGAAGGTATGGTAGTGATGGTTTAGAAGAAACTTGATAACTAGGTTGTCTTTAACATGAATACGACTTAATGGAGGATCTATTTGAATGGCAGGTCTTCTCGTTAGGACATCGATGTCCGACATGCCATATTGTTGTTCAACCATCTTTTTCTTTTGGGATTGAGTTGCGACCATACACGATATTTGTGATGAAAAGACTTAGGAAAAATGTGATGAAAGGACTTAAGAAATTTGTGATGAAAGGATTTAAGAAATTTGAGGATGAAAGGACTTGAGAAATTTGTGATGAAAGGATTTGAGAAATTTCAGGATGAAAAGACTTGAGAAATTTGTGATGAAAGGATTTGAGAAATTTCAGGATGAAAAGACTTGAGAAATTTGTGATGAAAGGATTTGAGAAATTTCAGGATGAAAAGACTTGAGAAATTTGTGATAAAAGGATTTAAGAAATTTGTGATGAAAGGACTTGAGAAATTTGTGATGAAAGGACTTAAGAAATTTGTGATGAAAGGACTTGAGAAATTTGTGATGAAAGGATTTAAGAAAATTGAGGATGAAAGGATTTGAGAAATTTGTGATGAAAGGATTTAAGAAAATTGAGGATGAAAGGATTTAAAAAATTTGAGGATGATTGATGAAAAAGGTATGGTAGTGATGGTTTAGAAGAAACTTGATAACTAGGTTGTCTTTGACATGAATACGACTTAATGGAGGATCGATTTGAATGGCAAGTTGTATGAAGGGATATGACCACCTTGATTTGGATGATAGTTGGTGTTTCAAAGGACAAACTTGAATGTTGATGGAGATGACAAACTCTTAGCTTCTCTCTTAGGCTTATGAAAAATGGGACAGATAGAGTTTTGATGCAATTTTGGACTTTGTGTGGGTAATGACTTGGACAATTGTTTGTGTCTTGACAAATGTTTTTGCAAAGTGTTTGGGGATAGTGATGTGTTTTTAGTCTACTCTTGGCAAGTATGTATCAAACAAAGCAAACACAGTGATCAAATGCATAGTATATCAAAGACACTCATGCTCATATACAACATTCTTAAGGTTGGCAAGGACAATAGTCATTGAATCCCAATTGGTTTCCCATCTACGCTTACCCAGAGTGGACACTTAGATGCTTGAACCCACTGGCTCCCCTCCACGACACTCACTTCTCGGGGCAGCCAAGCATCAATTCCCATGAAAACTCCTCATGGCGAACTTTGTGTCTCTACTAAGGGCCGTAAGAATATGGGCCACTTCAGAGGTCCGACCTCCTACACCAATGACTAGAAGGTTTTTGGCCACTATGAACAAGGTGTTTAATAAGTCTTCCCATTAGGAGCTACCCTTCGAAGTTGTGCAAGCGCAATTGAGGCCTATAGCCCAATGAAGCACCAAGAATTTAGTAGTCACGCAAGCATGATTGAGATCTCTAGGATCCTACTAAGCACCCAATGTGAGAGTGAACTCTCATATAGCCCCAACCATTAACCTTTTCATAGTCAATGGCCTATTTATTATAGTGAGTTGGGAACCCCAGGTCCAGATGTATTCACTTGGGTCGTTCCCCTCTTACCTTCTCAAAGAGAAAGTTGGGAGGGCAAGCCCACTAGAGGTAAACACACAATCAAACAAGAAAAGGTTGGAGGGTTTGGATTTCTAATCGTCTAGTAAAATGAGAGCATACTTTCCTACCTTTATGCTTTTCTTAAAGACACATAAAACAATGGTTCATTCCATTTTAATTAATATCTAGGTGCCTAATTTAAATAAATGCATAATATTTGGTTGAATCAGCTAGGCAACCTACAAAACCACTTGATTAGTAGTTTGAAAAAAGGAGTCTTCAAAAAGCGTCCTGCAAAACAACTTGATTAGTAGTTTGGAAAAACAGAGTCGTCAACAAGCATCCTGCAAAAAACAACAAAATGACAAAAATATTAATTTTTTTGATTTTTTGGGAATGAATAGAAAAATTTGAGTAAATTTTTTTTTACTAATGACAAATGTGGATTTTAAGAAAGCTTTGATGGGTAAATGGGGTTTGACTAGGTTTTTGCCACTTTCTAAGGGATAGGCAAGCGAAAAATGGGGATTTTGGAGGAGAGATGAAGGAATGAGAAAATTTGTCCAAAAGGGACTAAGAAGCAAAAGTTAGAGATGGATAATATGAGAAAAATTTGGAGGTGATTGGATAAAAGGGGAAGGAATTATGACAAACCCTAAAAATAGAGAAATATGAGATTTTGGGCTTCAAAAAGTGGATTTTTGGGATAAGGTCTCCAAGGAAAGAAATGTGGAAAATGGCAATGCGGAGAATCTGGTGAAGTTTGGAGGAAAATGGAATTGAGATAAAGAAGATATGGTGAAAAAACAGAAAAAAAATTTACTTTTTTTACAAGAGCATAATCTCCTTTCACACTTTCCTGCGGTCAAACAAATTATCTTTAAACAGAGTAGATAACATGAAATGAAAAAAAAATAAAAAAATGTAGACTACAGTTAGTGCCTAAAAATTTTAGACAGATTAACAAAGCAGACAGTAGCACTAAATAGATAGAAAAGTGTCAGGTCCAGATTTCTGATTGTCTAGATAGACAAGAGCATACTCTCCTATTTTCACACTTTCCTACGGTCAGAGCATACAGTCGTGCTAAACAGAATAGAAAAGTGAAAGGTCTGGATTTCTGATTTTCTATATAGACAAGAGCATACTCTTCTACTTTCACACAGATTCTAATTAAACAGAGCAAATAACAAAGCAAATAACAGATAGGATAACAGGAATTCAAATTCTCACAAAAACGCTCACGCTAATCGCAGAGCTATCGTGTTGAAACTAAAATAGAAACAGAAAAAGAATAGAAACAAAAACGCAATAGAAATAGAAAAGAAGTTGCGCAGAAATATAGAGCCGCTATTCTGGAACCTGCAAAAAAGATTTTTTTTTTTTTCTGTAGTTGCGCTATTATGGAACCTGCAAAAAAGTTTGTTTTTTTTTTTCTGCAGTCGCGCTATTTTGGAACCTGTGTCTCACAACTCACAAAAACCTTTAAAAAAAAAATTAGTTCTTAGGGATGTGGGTTCCACCGGGCGTGCCAAAATGAAGAGGGGAAAATAGATTTGAAGGTCAAATGATCAAAACATAACAAAATAAACATGCAGAATGCTAAAATATCATTAAAAGACCATTTCACCTTGCTATTTTACTTTCTCCTTCAGATTGAGCTTGATGAAGTGAAGGCGCCCCTTGATAATGCTCCACTTAATGTACTCCTTTGATTGTTGGATGTGGATGGCTCTCCAATGTTGTGCACAAATGGAATGGATTTGAAAAATGATAAGGATGAGATGATCAAGTTGCCAAGATGATTTCTTGGGCTCAAAAGGGCAACATAAGCTTACTAGATTTCAAGATGTTTTGAATGAAGGGATGGAGCCCTATTTTATAGGAAGGAGAGAGGAAAATGGATGGCTAGGATGAATTCGAGATGAAGGGATAAGATTTACATGTGAGCTCACACAAGGTCCAAGAGAGGGTGTGGAGACTAAGAAATATGCCTTAAAGGCATTTCGTATCTCCACACTCTATAAGATGCATTGGAAGAATTGAAAATTCTCTAAAAAAGGATATCATGAGGATTGGAGGAATAAAAAAGAATTAAAAAATCCCTGGGAGAGGAGATGCCTAGAGAAATGTGTGATTTCAAAAATCTTACATTCACCTGAGAAAAGAGCATTTAAAGCTAGTGGCTAGATGAAAAGGACAAAGAGTTGACTTTGTGGCTAATCATGATGATTAACCATTAACGACTCATTAGGAGGGGGATTAGAGGAAATGTTAGGTGGGATTAATATTTGTAGGAGAATTTGACTAGGAGAGGGAATGAGTGGAGGGAATAAAAAACTAGAAGAATAATGTTAAGTGAGTTTAGGGAGTTTCTAGAAGAATGAATTAAGAAGATGATTTGCAGGAATCATGTAGGTTAACTAATTAATTGAAATTAATTAGCTAAGAGGAAGATTTGTGAGGATTTGATTTTTTTTAGAAGAATAAAGAAAGGGATTGATTTATTAATAAATCAATCATATGCTATAGTGACAACATTAATTATATTTAATTAATAATGAGAGGAATTTGAATTAACATAATTAATTAATTAATTATGCGAGGAATTAAAAATAATTAAAATAATTATTTTTAAGTGACTACAATCACTATGTAGCATCCATGTGCATACACTTGCCCGCACACGTTGTTTATCAATAGTTTCCTATTTATAAACAATCTTCCAACCGCTTAATCTCCTTGATCACTTTTCTCATGATCAATCATAGCCATCAGAGCTCCAATCTTGTCCAGGTTCAATGTATCCTTCGATCTGAAAATGTTTTACCCCACCTTGGAACTTGCATTTTCACCTTGGAACTTGTGTTAGGGTATTGTGGTTCAAAGTGAGTTGTAGATCTTCCTGCCGATCTTTCTTTACCATAGATTCTTTAACAATCTTCATACATGGCTTACCAATCATTTAATCTGCTCCAGCTCATCAGCTTCCTTCATTAAATATCACATGTAAACATTTAATGCATTCTGTTATAGCTTGGTTGTAACTTAGTAACAACTCGGTGAATACTAAACTTCACTCGGTAGACATTTTGCCTTCATTAATCGATAGCGATAACCTTAAGGTTTGACTGACTAGGTTCCTTAGGGTTTGCCGACTAGGTTCTTTGCTCGGTAACATAGTATAGTATTAACCTTTCAAACAATAGCATATGTAGGATATCAAAACAATCTAAGGGTTAGTGCAAGATCAAGGGGAGCCAAAAAGTGGCGATGTGAAAAAAATAGCCTTCCTCACTCGCCTAAAATTGTGAAAATCCGTGTTGACTTTTTGCTTGGCCTGGGTGTCAGTACACCTTGGCCTGGTAATTACCTATGCAAATCGGATATCGAATAAAATCAGATATCTGATTGGATATCCAATTTTTATTTGTAATTTTAATTTAAAAAATATATTATATGTTACGTATTATATAATATGTATTATATTATATAATATAATATTAAATTATATTATATATATTATATAATATTGTATTATATTATATATTATATAATATATAATATTATATTATATTATATTATATTATATTATATTATAATATAACATAATATTATATTATATAATATAATATTGTATTATATTATGTATTATATATATGTTATTATATTATATATGTTATTTAAAAATAATTTAAGTGTTGAAATCGGATATCCGATTTTTTGAGACTTTTATATTTAGATAGCGACAGTCCCGTGAGTCATTTTTAACTCATGAGTCATGCGAATTTGTCAAAATCCGATATCTGCTCCATCCGATATCCAGTTTTTTGACAAAAAATTGCTAAAAAAATGATTTAGAGGTAAGAATTTTATCGTTTTGAATCATTTTCATTCATTTTTTGTATTTTTTGTGAATGTTTATTTGATTTTTCATTGAAAATATGGTTTTTTTAAATCAAATACCTAATTGTTTAAATTTGTTAACTAAATTTAATTGTTTACATTCAATTAGGTAAAAAATGGGAGATAACAATGAAAACACTGACCAACCACAACTGCAACAACCAAACCCTCATTTGCCAAACCCCCCCTCAATTCAAGATTTGATTGCACAAAATTTGAATGAATTGAGGGGGATTGCAGAAGTATATCGTAGGATCCCTCATTTAAACCCATTGTTTGATCCTCTCACGTCGATCGTAAAAAGTATGGAAACCATGACTGAGGAGCACGATGTTGCCCTTTTGTGGCAAGATTCTATGAAGGAAAAATATACAGATGGCTTGTCGTATAAGGATATCAAGGATCTTGAGATATCCAAAGCCGAAATCGCCTCATTGTTTGTCAATCCCCGTACTGGTCAGCCTGTAGATCCCAAAAAAATAAAACTTTCTATCAAATGGTGCACAAATGATGGGATTGTGAAAAACTTTTGGGATCGTTGGTGGATGGTTTTCGACAAACCACCCAACAACAATCTTGATATCCCCTTCTATTTCATAAAAAAATTGTATACTGAGTTTGTTTTACAGAAACATGTGAGCTACTTTGACATCCAACCTTTTCAGGGTGTAGGTTTAGGTATGCCCCAAAATAGACCTAGTGCAGTCAGAGTAGTCTAGGGCCTATATGTCCCCCCTCCTCCTATTGATCCCCCACCTGCAGTTTAGCATCCTGATATCATTTGTGAGGTGGCTTCATGGACCATATCGGCTATTCACTCTTTGAGTAGCCTTTTGGTTTCTCAGGCTGCGTCAGTAACTCAGCCTACTTTTGATGGTAGCGGTGCATCGGGTGGTGCTGACACGTCATCCTCAGCTCCACACATATGTGTGCCACATAGTTGTGTCATGTGTGGGCACGTATGCTTGGGTCCAATTGGATAGCCCGTTGATCCTATTGTGGACAATGTAGATTACGAGGTGCATGAGATGCATGATGCACCAGAGGTTATTACATAGACTGGAGGATACCCTGGGGAGTCCTCACATGCTAGAGGCGAGGAGGCACCATCATCATACATTGATGATGTATTGGTAAGATTTGTGTTTTCACAGTTCATGTTATATTTTAATTAAATATTTATAAATTAGATAATATTAAGTACTAATTTTTATTTACATGGTCTATTTAATAGTTGATGACCGAGGATGAGTTGAGACAAATTTAGGAGGGCACCTTGTCGGCCATTGGCCTCGATAGCTTAACGATACATATATTATTGCACCTAGTTGTTTGTATTTTATTGTACATACATGCTCATCATTTATATTTGTATTAATTAGATTATGTAGTAACTTGCATGTATATCTTATTTTACTCTTGTAGGGCACAAGCAGCATGAGTGCAGTGTAGTGTGATCTAGGATCTGGTAGTACAATTGGAGACAAGGGAAAGGTAATTGAATGCAAATATGATTGAATGAATAGTTTAAATAACTTATAGTGATTATACATGTCTAGACATAGATTGATAGTTTCATATACTTGTTGTGTATATATACAGAGAATCCTTGGCTTCACATCCTTGATGACTACACCCAGTATACCTGAAGAAGAAGAAGAGATGCCTCGAGTAGATGTGTGTTTATTTTATTTTTTGATTAGTAGATATAATTTGTTATTATCAATGACAATTATATGCTAACTTGTATCAATGTCATGTTTCTAAACATATGTAGGTTGTTTATGAAAATATTCAAAACATACCTCCTCTACCGAAGACATACATCAAGAGTCCTGCAAAGCTGAAGAGAAAACATGGAGATGAAGTAAACATGAATAGTTCAATTAAATAGTTCATTTTTATGTTAAGTTTTCGAATGTGAATTATATAATATAACTAATATTAATCGTGGTTTGTTTTTCTTGTACAGGATCCTTCAGAGCCGAGCAGTGCGGCGAAGAGGATCGATTTTGATGATCCATCAGTAGCTTAGGATGTTATAGATAGTTTTGGGATGCTTACATGTCTAGTTGGCATGTATATTTTGTATATGGACATACATTCACGTATTTAGACATACATTTTGTTTCAGTTGGTGTTTATGCCATATTTGTGTATGGACATACATTTGTAATCATTCGACATTTTTATATATACAGAAGTTGATATTCGATCATATAAATTGTTGCTCATCTGTGTGTGGTGTTATCATGGAAATCTTTAATCTTCATTCCAATAATTAACAATGGTTAATAATGGCTATTTAATGAACAATACAATTCATTTCATTTCATTGTAAGTGTTGTTTTTATAATGAACAATATAATTCATTTAATGAACAATATAATTCATTTAATGAACAATACAATACAATTTATTTAATGAACAATACAATTCATTTAATCAACAATACAATAAAATTCATTCAATGAACAATACAATTCATTTAATGAACAATACCCTACGCATGCTCCTATTTTGCCCCCCCACTCGATCGAACGCTCAGGGTCATACCCTACCAGCATCGTCCCTTGAGCGCCCTAAGTGCTCAAAATTGTCAAACTTTGACGGGCCCTAACTCGAAATCTGTGGCACCTGCGAATGATCTGTTTAAACCTATGGGGCCATGAGAGGGGTCCCTACAAAATCCTATCTCGGTATTTCAAGTTGCCCTACGGTTTTATTAGGGCAGCAATTTTTCGGTTGGCAAAAAAATTGTCAGTCTCACTCAATGGAATGTTGTCGCTTGGTCGATTTCTCATTCAGCTCATCGCGATGATGAACCGTCAGCTCTGAAATGTCCAGTTAGGCATAATTACCCTATGGATGCTCCTATTTTACCCCCCCACTCAATCGAACACTCGGGGTCATACCCTACTAGCGTCGTCCCTTGAGTGCCCTAAGTGCTCAAAATTGTCAAACTTTGATGGACCCTAACTTAGAATCTCTGGCACTTATGAATGATCCATTTGAACCTATGGGGCCACGAGAGGGGTCCCTACAAAAGCCTATCTCAGTATTTCAAGTTTCTCTACGGTTTTATTAGGGCAGCAATTTTTTGGTTAGCGAAAAAATCGTCAGTCTCACTCAATGGAATGTTGTCGCCTAGTCGATTTCTCATTTAGCTCGTCGCAATGATGAACCATCAGCTCTGACATGTCCAGTTAGGCATAATTACCCTACGCATGCTCCTGTTTTGCCCCCCCACTCAATCGAACGCTCGGGGTCATACCCTACTAGCGTCGTCCCTTGAGCACCCTAAGTGCTCAAAATTGTCAAACTTTGACAGGCCTTAACTCAGAATCTGTGGCACCTATGAATGATCTATTTCAACCTACAGGGCCATGAGAGGGGTCCCTACAAAAACCTATCTTGGTATTTCAAGTTGCCCTATAGTTTTATTAGGGCAACAATTTTTCAGTTGGCAAAAAAATCATCAGTCTCAGTCAACAAAATGTTGTCACCTGGTCGATTTCTCATCGCAATGATGAACCATCAGCTTCGACATGTCCAATTAGGCATAATTACCCTACACATGCTCCTATTTTTCCCCCCAACTTGATCGAACACTCGAGGTCATACCCTACCGGCGTCATCCCTTGAGCGCCCTAAATGCTCAAAATTGTCAAACTTTGATGAGCCCTAACTCGGAATCTGTGGCACCTGTGAATGATTTGTTTGAACCTATGGGGCCATGAGAGGGGTCCTTACAAAATCCTATCTCGGTATTTCAAGTTGCCCTACGGTTTTATTAGGGCAGCAATTTTTCGGTTGGTGAAAAAATCATCAGTCTCACTCAATGGAATGTTGTCGCCTGGTCAATTTCTTGTTCAGCTCATCCTGATGATGAACCGTCAGCTCTGACATGTCCAATTAGGCATAATTACCCTACGCATGCTCCTATTTTTCCCCCCCACTCGATCGAACGCTCGGGGTCATACCCTACCGACGTCATCCCTTGAGCGCCCTAAGTGCTCAAAATTTTCAAACTTTGACGATCCCTAACTCAGAAGCTATGGCACCTGTGAATGATCTGTTTGAACGTATGGGGCCATGAGAGGGGTCCCTATAAAAGCCTATCTCGGTATTTCAAGTTTCCCTACGGTTTTATTAGGGCAGCAATTTTTTGGTTGGCAAAACAATCGTCAGTCTCACTCAATGGAATGTTGTCGCCTGGTCGATTTCTCATTCAGCTCATCGCAATGATGAACCATTGGTTCTGACATGTCCAGTTAGGTATAATTACCCTACGCATGCTCCTGTTTTGCCCCCCCACTCAATCAAATGCTCAGGGTCATACCCTACGGGCGTCGTCCCTTGAGCGCCTTATGTGCTCAAAATTGTCAAACTTTGATGGGCCCTAACTCAGAATCTGTGGCACCTGTAAATGATCCATTTGAACCTACGGGGCCATGAGAGGGGTCCCTACAAAAGCCTATCTTGGTATTTCAAGTTGCCCTACAGTTTTATTAGGGCAGCAATTTTTCGGTTGGCAAAAAAATCGTCAGTCTCACTCAATGAAATGTTGTCGCCTGGTCGATTTATTGTTCAGCTCACCGCGATGACAAACCATCAGCTCTGACATGTCCAGTTAGGCATAATTACCCTATGCATGCTCCTATTTTGCCCCCCCACTAGATCGAACGCTCGGGGTCATACCCTACCGGTGTCGTCCCTTGAGTGCCCTAAGTGCTCAAAATTGTCAAACTTTGACGGGCCCTAACTCAGGATCTGTGGCACTTGTGAATGATCCATTTAAACCTACGGGGCCACGAGAGGGGTCCCTACAAAAGCCTATCTTGGTATTTCAAGTTACCCTATGGTTTTATTAGGGCAGCAATTTTTTGGTTGGCGAAAAAATCGTCAGTCTCACTCAATGGAATGTTGTCGCCTGGTCGATTTCTCGTTCAGCTCATCGCGATGATGAACTATCAGCTTCGACATGTCTAGTTAGGCATAATTACCCTATGCATGCTCCTATTTTTCCCCCCCACTCGATCGAACGCTCGGGGTCATACCCTACTAGCATCGTCCCTTGAGCGCCCTAAGTGCTCAAAATTGTCAAACTTTGACGGGCCCTAACTTGGAATCTGTGGCACCTGCGAATGATCCGTTTGAACCTACGGGGCCATGAGAGGGGTCCCTACAAAAGCCTATCTCAGTCTTTCAAGTTGCCCTACAGTTTTATTAGGGCAGCAATTTTTCAGTTGGCGAAAAAATTGTCAGTCTCACTCAATGGAATGTTGTCGCCTAGTTGATTTCTCGTTCAGCTCGTCGCGATGACAAACCGTCAGCTCTGACATGTCTAGTTAGGCATAATTACCCTACGCATGCTCCTTCTTTGCTCCCCCTCACTCGATCCAACACTCGGGGTCATACCTTACGCATGTGACATCCATGAAGGGATATGAAGGGATATTTTGTAAGCAATCAGAAACCTTTAATGATAATCAAGTTGAAGCCTTGAGATTTATGCAATATGGTTCAATTCCAAAACTGTACCCTAAGAGCATTTTGATTTTACTTATGTCTTGTGTATTATAATAAAGACCAATTTGCCAATGTGACATCTTCATATGAGAGAAAAGCTTCATTTTATCTCAATACAGTTGTACCTGTTTCGTCATTAGAAAAAATAAATATACAAAGATCTATTATTAGTATCCTCTAGATTATGGATTTGAATTGATGTTCTCAATTAGTTATTATCTGTTCAGCTTTTCTTCATAAGGCACAACCATCTGGTGGTTATCATATGAGGACAACCATCCATGACTTTCAAAGTAATTGATATTTATTCCTACACCTCACACTCACAAGATTAATAATAAAATGACATTTATGATTCATCAAACGCTGACAAAGTCTAATCAAAGTTCAACTTCAAGATGTATACAACATATCATATTCAACTTCAAGATGCATACAACTTACCATATTCAAGCTCATGCCAACCACCACTTGGATATTGTTATATGTCGATTAAAGTACAATATATGTAATAAAACCATATAGTCTTACAAAAAAGCCATCATAGACCATCTATGTCGATTAAAGTATAATTCATTTGTAACAGGGGCACACTCACAATCTGAAGTTGCAAAGCCCTGTGGGAAGCATCAAATTAAAAATTTATTAATCTGACTCATACTACTATCAAAAGCATCAAAGATGCTACTGCTAGAGAACACCATGCTCCATTGTGGAGAGAATATTAGGTGCATCTGAAAATGAAACAATGTTATTCAATTGCCAAAATCTAACTGACTTTATTTTATAAACCATTAATGAATAAAAATAGACAAGGTTACCTAAGTGAAATTTCGATGACCACTTTGACTGTAGGTGTTGATGTTGAAGGCCCAACATTAACCTATTTACCTGACTATCAATGTCAAATGTTTGATTCAATAGATCATCTGTCATGACAATTTGATCCATTGCAGATGTGTCATGGCCACATGCATTTGAATCATCTTCATGATAATAAATACAACAAGACCCACAATTTAATCTCATTAATGCACAAAGGAATATGTACCATCACCAAGAGAGGGTCTCGTCAACAACGAATGATCTAGCATGAACCTGTATTTTTAAGAATTGTTAGTCTACACATAAAATGCATGGATTAACATAACGAATTTATGATAATCACTTCAACTGAAATGCATGATAATAAATGAAAAGGTGGGATCATATACCATAAAAATGCATCCCTTCGAATTATATCAACAAAACCCACTATGTTGACACAAAAATCATAATGTGATACTGTTGTATATCATCAAAAAATACCTTCATGAGCATAAAGGTTATGCGATAATTATATCATAAAAAATTATCAAATAGTGTTCTCTAATAACAAAAATTGTAAAGCTCATCAAATGCATGATAATAAGTCATGTTGCAAAAATACGTCCCTTCCAATTATATCAAGTGTACTCGCTGTGTGCATGCAAAAACCGTGTTGCCAAAAAAAAATGTTCATCAATAGACCTGCATTTTGAACACATCCTTAATATACATGTAACAAACTTGAACATTAAGGTTTAATGATCATTGTTTGAAATGAAATGCATGATAAAAAAATAAGGAACCATTAAAGACCTACTACTCAAGTGTGCCTGAAGGGTCATCTCTTTGTTTAAGAGTATCCAGTATTGCTTCATGATCAGTAGTAGTCACTGTCCATAGCTCTTTGGTATTCAGTTTTGCTTGATGCTTCAACAACTTGACATTTGTAGCTATAATAATGTGTGAATACATTATAATGGTTTTGTGTCTCTCATAGTCTTCAAATGCAGGTATGCCATTCTTTCTAATCATGTATGTTCACAACCAAGTTCCCACAACAACAACTAAACCTGTAGGATATGTGAACCCATCATCATCTGTCACTGGTTGTGTTAGCTTTTGTTTTCCCTATACACATCGTGCCAACCAATATTCTGATCTCTCTTCATTCCCTTGTGGTGCAACAACTATAAAAACATGTCCTAGTTGTACAAGATCTGATAGACGATCATACTCAAGTGAACTTTCCATGTCATTGTTTGACAAGGATATTGTTTGAGATAAAGGAGTTAGATAGTGGGGAACCCACGTATCAACCCACTCACTTGACTCACACTGATCCCAATCACACCGAAGACAAGTCTGACAAAAACAAGCCAACGCTCATTTCCAAATGGTCCATGTACTTGCATCTAAGCTGAGAAATGAATGCATCTTTGAAGAATCTTTAATTGTTTGACAATCCAATCTATCTCCCACTGTTCCCTCCTCAACCAACCAAAAGAATCTGCTCACTGCTAAATCAAGAGTACCTCCATGTGACAATGTTGAACTACACCAATCAACAATAGAACATGCATCAAAGAAATTTGCACCTGAAATCCTCAATTGCTCCTTAACTAGAGCTCTCTTCAAACAAGCACCTGCTCCATCATGCTCTCCCTTCCCATGCCCCACCTCAAAAAAGCACCAAATATGAGGTATACACCTCTCCACATGCATTCTACTCAACCAATAAAACATACGCACATTCTTGAATTGACTCGTATAGTTATCTGACCATATTATATGTCAGTCAATTGCAATATCTTTCTCATGCAAGAACTCAAAAAAAATCTCGAAAGAATGTTGCACATACTCAGAGGAGTGTGATCTATCATTGCTCATATAAAAATGATACTCCCTGATTATCTTCTTGTCCTCTTCTATACTATCAGGAGCATCTCTATATGTAATGTGAACAAAAATAGCAATCTGGACTGAATTGTAGTACTGAGACTGTAACTCATTCTGTGGTTGCAATGTATAGTTCTCTGCAAAATCAACCACTGATACAATAGTGCCAATCAGGTAAGAGTTCTTACACATCCTGAACTATTGATCCAACCACTGAGACCTATGGGTGTGCCTTGCATACTTGTAGAAAAGATTTTCCTTAAAATCCAAAATAAAATCAGCAATACTCACTTCTCAAGACTAATTCGCATCTAGAGCCTTCACCTCCACTCTTCATAGTATATTTCACTATCTCGTATATTTTTTTCTCAACATAATTATTTCCAAACTTGTGTTCACTGCCCTCATGAAAACATGAAACAAACTTTGACAACCCACCACATTCTGAGCACTTCTCATTCAAACAATAATTTCTATAGAAATAGTAGCCATCATCTCTAGGGCATAAAAATAGATCTTGCAAGTCTCTTGATGATCTCGAAAATAACATTGCACCACACTCCTGCAACATCTCATTAGTATGCATCGTAGAATGAATATGACATAAAAGTTCATGGTACATTGAAAACTCCACATGGTACTTGCAACAACAGGTATTGCGAATCTTAAGAGGAACACAATAAAATGGTTTCAAATATTCAAATGCCCTTTGTGATATTTGCAAAGTTGGATGTAATTCACAAAAAAAATTGTACAACATTGTTTGGCTTGATTCCAAGAAATGTTTGGGATGCAGTGTGCGGTCTCGGTTGCCGATTCTTAATTTCAAAACATCCTTTACATTGGGTGACACTCTAGAATTAGAGTGCCAAAATTGTTGAATCTCTTCCTTCACATTGTCAGTCAACTTTCTATCAACATGTGGAAGCCTCCCACCAAATGCCCATGTATCTTGTTGAAGTGGATCATCAAGTCTTTGTCTTCATGCAAGTGCTCTATCCAAAGTTTTACGGTTTATGTTAAAATCAACACAAGTTTGTCTCATTTGACGAGCCTTCCTCAATTGATGGCTTACTAAGGTGGTTGTAATCACTCTTCGAGCGGCTCTCTTATCTCTTTCTTTGGTATTCTTTCCAATAGAATTGAGAGCATCAAATAGATTTTTTGCAATAATAGAATTTCTCTCCGTTTTCTTGTTCATATGAATCTTCAATTTGTTTAGCAATGGTCTCATCTTTATCATCTTTAGCAATTGAACAAAGAGTTGGCATTGCTCAATCAATGTCTTATTGCTAAAATTTTGGTTGAAAAGTTTTGTAGCCCACAACCGAACGGTTCTTGTTGACCTCTTGCCTTCAAGATTCGCAATAATGTTCTCATCGATTTCAAATAACCATTTTGGGGTTCTTGAAGGTCTTGGATTTGGAATTTGTCTTTCATCCATGAGAGGGTCTTCATTTCTAAAGTAATTAGGTGTTACATATGGTTCACTTGGTGAGGCAATTCCACCTTCAATGTTAAAGTTTTCCACATTTTCACCTCCTATGTCAAAATTTTCCACATGTTGAGCATTTTAATTATCACTTTCAAAATTTTCAAAATTTTCAATATTTTCACTTTCAAAATCTACATTTTCATTTTCAATAACTTGTGGCACATTTTCCACATGTTGAGCATTTTCATTGTCACTTTCAACATTTTCAAAATTTTCAATATTTTCACTTTCAAAATCTACATTTTCATTTTCAATAACTTGTGGCACATTTTCAATTTCAATTTCCTCTTCAGTTGAAGTAACATTAGCAATATTTAACATACCTTGTCTTCTCCTCCTATGACATTCTCTATCTCTTTCTCTATGCACTTCAACTTGGTCATTTGAAAGTTTTCTTTTGCATTTAGACTTCCGATGACTACTACTCCCCATTTCCCTCCACACATATGCTCCTTCGTGATTGACAATGTAAGTTTTCACTTTAAGAATCTCCCAAAAGCACTACTTTGTCTCTAGCTGTCTGCAACCCCATGATCGTCGACAGAAAACATAGGACCCAGACTGTCGGCCCCCTTGGAATCAACAGAATGGCCCACAAACCCTTTTTTTTTTTGGTTTTTAGTACCAAAATCAGATATCCGATAAAATCCGATATCCGATTTTAGTACACAAATATGTGGTCCCCCAAAAAAATTCCCGTTGCCACCATTTATGAACTAAACTACCACATGGCAGAAATCCGATATCCGATTAAATTGGATATCGGATTTTATTGGTCATATTTTAGAGAGAGAGAGAGGAGGAGAGAGAGAGAGAGAGAGAGAGAGAGAGAGAGAGAGAGAGAGAGAGAGAGAGAGAGAGAGAGAGAGAGAGAGAGAATAGAGAGAGGAGGAGAGGGAGAGAGAGAGAGGGAGAGAGAGAGGAGGAGGAGAGGGAGAGAGGGAGAGAGACAGAGACAGAGAGAGAGAGGAGGAGGAGAGGGAGAGAGAGAGAGAGAGAGGGAGAGAGGGAGGGAGAGAGGGAGTGAGAGAGAGAGAGAGAGAGAGGGAGGAGGAGAGGGAGAGAGGGAGAGAGAGAGAGAGGGAGAGAGGGAGAGAGAGAGAGGGAGAGAGAGAGAGAGAGACGAGGAGAGGGAGAGAGGGAGAGAGAGAGGGAGAGAGAGAGAGAGGAGGAGAGGGAGAGAGGGGGAGAGAGAGAGAGGAGGAGAGGGAGAGAGGGAGAGAGAGATAGAGAGAGGGAGAGAGAGAGAGGAGGAGAGGGAGAGAGGGAGAGAGAGAGGAGGAGGAGGAGAGGAAGAGAGAGAGGGAGAGAGAGAGAGAGGAGGAGAGGGAGAGAGGGAGAGAGGGAGAGAGAGAGAGGAGGAGGAGAGAGAGAGAGAGAGGAGGAGAGGGAGAGAGAGAGAGAGGGAGAGAGAGAGAGATAGAGAGAAAGAGATTAGGAGAGGGAGAGAGGGAGAGAGAGAGAGAGGAGGAGAGGGGAGAGGAGGAGAGAGAGAGAGGAGGAGAGGGAGAGAGGGAGAGAGAGACACACACAATATGACCCCTAACAACATGATTTGGTCTCTTAAGGGGTCCGATGGTGTCGTTAGGGGTCATATGGTGTCCATAGGGGTCATATGGTGTCTCATGAACCCTTATGACCTCTTAGGACACCATATGACCCCCAATGACACCATATTGGGTCGCTTTGGGTCATATTGTGTCGTTAGGGGTCATATTGTGTCCTAAGGGGTCCTATGGTGTCCTAAGACACCATATGACCCCTATGGACACCATATGACCCCTAACAACACCATAGGATCCCTTAAGACACCAAATCATGTCGTTAGGGGTCATATTGTGTCTTAAGGGGTCATAGGGCACAATATGACCCCTAACGACACAATTTGGTGTCTTAAGGGGTCTTATGGTGTCACAAGACACCACATGATCCCTAACGACACCATAGGACCCCTTAAGACACCAAATCATAACATTAGGGGTCATATTCTATCTTACAGGGTTGTAGGACACAATATGACCCCTAATGACATGATTTGGTGTCTTAAGGGATCCGATGGTGTTGTTAGGGGTCATATGGTGTCCATAGGGGTCATATGGTGTCCCATGAACCCTTATGACCTCTTAGGACACCATATGACCCCTAATGACACCATATTGGGTCGCTTTGGGTCATATTGTGTCGTTAGGGGTCATATTGTGTCTTAAGGGGTCCTATAGTGTCCCAAGACACCATATGACCCCTAACGAAACCATAGGACCCCTCAGGACACCAAATCATGTCGTTAGGGGTCATATTGTGTCCTATGACCCTGTACAACACAATATGATCCCTAACGATATTATTTGGTGTCTTAAGCAGTCCTATGGTGTTGTTAGGGGTCATATGGTGTCTTAAGGGGTCCTATGGTGTCTTGGGACACCATAGAACCCCTTAAGACACAATATGACCCCTAACGACACAATATGACCCAAAGCGACCCAATATGGTGTCATTAGGGGTCATATGGTGTCCTAAGAGGTCATAAGGGTTCATGGGACACCATATGACCCCTAACGACACCATCGGACCCCTTAAGACACCAAATCATGTCGTTAGGGGTCATATTGTGTCCTACAACCCCATAAGACACAATATGACCCCCAATGTTATGATTTGGTGTCTTAAGGGGTCCTATGGTGTCATTAGGGATCATATGGTGTCTTGTGACACCATAAGACCCCTTAAGATACCAAATTGTGTCATTAGGGGTCATATTGTGTCCTACGACCCCGTAAGACACAATATGACCCCCAACGACATGATTTGATGTCTTAAGGGGTCCTATGGTGTTTTTAGAAGTCATATGGTGTCCATAGGGGTCCTATGGTGTCTTAGGACACCATAGGACCTCTTAAGACACAATATGACCCCTAACGACATGATTTCATGTCTTAAGGGGTCCGATGGTGTCATTAGGGGTCATATGGTGTCCCATGAACCCTTATGACCTCTTAGGACACCATATGACGCCTAATGACACCATATTGGGTCGCTTTGGGTCATATTGTGTCGTTAGGGGTCATATTGTGTCTTAAGGGGTCTTATGGTGTCCTAAAACACCATATGACCCCTATGGACACCATATGATCCCTAACGACACCATAGGACCCCTTAAGACACCAAATCATGTCGTTACGGGTCATATTGTGTCCTACGACCCCATAAGACACAATATGACCCCTAATGTTATGATTTGGTGTCTTAAGGGGTCCTACGGTGTCGTTAGGGGTCATATGGTGTCCATAGGGGTCATATGGTGTCTTGGGACACCATAGGACCCCTTAGGACATAATATGACCCCTAACGACACAATATGACCCAAAGCGACCCAATATGGTGTCCTTAAAGGTCATATGGTGTCTTAAGGGGTCCTATGGTGTCCCAAGACACCATATGACCCCTATGGACACCATATGACCCCTAACGACAACATAGGACCCCTTAAGACACCAAATCATAATATTAGGGGTCATATTGTGTCTTAGGGGGTCGTAGGACACAATATGACCCCTAATGACATGATTTGCTATCTTAAGGGGCCCTATGGTGTCCTTAGGGGTCATATGGTGTCCATAGGGGTCATATGGTGTCTTGGGACACCATAGGACCCCTTAAGACACAATATGACCCCTAAAGACACAATATGACCCAAAGCGACCCAATATTGTGTCATTAGGGGCCATATGGTGTCCTAAGAGGTCATAAGGGTTCATGGGACACCATATGACCCCTAACAACACCATCGGACCCCTTAAGACACCAAATAATGTCGTTAGGGGTCATATTGTTCCCTACAACCTCGTAAGACACAATATGACCCCTAATGTTATGATTTGGTGTCTTAAAGGGTCCTATGGTGTCATTAGGGATCATATGGTGTCTTGTGACACCATAAGACCTCTTAAGACACTAAATTATGTCGTTAGGGGTCATATTTTGTCCTACAACCTCATAAGACACAATATGACTCCTAACGACATAATTTGGTGTCTTAAGGGGTCCTATGGTGTTGTTAGGGGTCATATGGTGTCCATAGGGGTCATATGGTGTCTTGGGACACCATAGGACCCCTTAGGACACAATATGACCCCTAACGACATGATTTGGTGTCTTAAGGGGTCAGATGGTGTTGTTAAGGGTCATATGGTGTCCATAGGGGTCATATGGTGTCCCATGAACCATTATGACCTCTTAGGACACCATATGACCCCTAATGATACCATATTGGGTCACTTTGGGTCATATTGTGTCATTAGGGGTCATATTGTGTCCTAAGGGGTCCTATGGTGTCCCAAGACACCATATGACCCCTATGGACACCATATGACCCCTAACGACACCATAGGACCCCTTAAGACACCAAATCATGTCGTTAGGGGTCATATTGTGTCTTACAGGGTCGTACGACACAATATGAACCCTAATGACACAATTTGGTGTCTTAAGGGGTCTTCTCGTGTCAGAAGACACCATATGATCCCTAACGACACCATAGGACCCCTTAAGACACCCAATCATAACATTAGGGGTCATATTGTGTCTTACAAGGTCCTAGGACACAATATGACCCCTAACGACATGATTTGGTGTCTTAAGGGGTCCGATGGTGTCGTTAGGTGTCATATGGTGTCCATAGGGGTCATATGGTGTCCCATGAACCCTTATGACCTCTTAGGACACCATATGACCCCTAATGACACCATATTGGGTCGCTTTGGGTCATATTGTGTCATTAGGGGTCATATTGTGTCTTAAGAGGTCCTATGGTGTCCCAAGACACCATATGACCCCTATGGACACCATATGACCCCTAACAACACCATAGGACCCCCCAAGACACCAAATCATGTCGTTACGAGTCATATTGTGTCCTATGACCCCGTACGACATAATATGATCCCTAACGATAATATTTGGTGTCTTAAGGGGTCCTATGGTGTCGTTAGGGGTCATATGGTGTCTTAAGGGGTCCTGAAGACACAACATGACCCCTAACGACACAATATGACCCAAAATGACCCAATATGGTATCATTAGGGGTCGTATGGTGTCCTAAGAGGTCATAAGGGTTCATGGGACACCATATGAACCCTATGGACACCATATGACCCCTAACGACACCATTGGACTCCTTAAGACACCAAATCATGTCATTAGGGGTCATATTGTGTCCTATGACCCCGTAAGACACAATATGACCCCCAATGTTATGATTTGGTGTCTTAAGGGGTCCTATTGTGTTGATAGGAATCATATGGTGTCTTGTGACACCATAAGACCCTTTAAGATACCAAATTGTGTCGTTAGGGGTCATATTGTGTCCTATGACCCTGTAAGACACAATATGACCCCTAACGACATGATTTGGTGTCTTAAGGGGTCCTATGGTGTCGTTAGGGGTCATATGGTGTCCATAGGAGTCATATGGTGTCTTGGGACACCATAGAACCCCTTAGGACACAATATCACCCCTAACGACATGATTTGGTGTCTTAAGGGTTCCGATGGTGTCATTAGGGATCATATGGTGTCCCATGAACCCTTATGACCTCTTAGGACACCATATGACCACTAATGACACCATATTGGGTTGCTTTGGGTCATATTGTGTTATTAGAGGTCATATTATGTCTTAAGGGGTCCTATGGTGTCCCAAGATACCATATGACCCCTATGGACACCATATGACCCCTAACGACACCATAAGACTCCTTAAGACACCAAATCATGTCGTTGCGGGTCATATTGTGTCCTACGACCCCGTAAGACACAATATGACCCCTAATGTTATTATTTGGTGTCTTAAGGGGTCCTATGGTATCATTAGGGGTCATATGGTGTCCATAGGGGTCATATAGTGTCTTGGGACACCATAGGACCCCTTAAGACACAATATGACCCCTAACGACACAATATGACCCAAAGCGACCGAATATAGTGTCCTTAGGGGTCATATGGTGTCTTAAGGGGTCCTATGGTGTCCCAAGACACCATATGACCCCTATGGACACCATATGACCCCTAACGACACCATAGGACCCCTTAAGACACCAAATCATAACATTAGGGGTCATATTGTGTCTTACGAGGTCGTAGGACACAATATGACCCCTAACGACTTGATTTGGTGTCTTAAGGGGTCCTATGGTGTTGTTAGGGGTCATATGGTGTCCATTGGGGTCATATGGTGTCTTGGGACACCATAGGACCCCTTAAAACACAATATGACCCCTAACGACACAATATGACCCAAAGCGACCCAATATGGTATCTTTAGGGGTCATATGGTGTCCTAAGAGGTCATAAGGGTTCGTGGGACACCATATGAGCCCTATGGACACCATATGACCCCTAACAACACCATCGGACCCCTTAAGACACCAAATCATGTCGTTAGGGGTCATATTGTGTCCTACGACCCCGTAAGACATAATATGACCCCTAATGTTATGATTTGGTGTCTGAAGGGGTCCTATGGTGTCGTTAGGGATCATATGCTATCTTGTGACACCATAAGACCCCTCAAGACAACAAATTGTGTCGTTAGGGGTCATATTGTGTCCTACGACCTCGTAAGACACAATATGACCCCTAACAACATGATTTGGTGTCTTAAGGGGTCCTATGGTGTCGTTAGGGGTCATACGGTTTCCATAGGGGTCATATGGTGTCTTGGGACACCATTGGACCCCTTAGGGCACAATATGACCCCTAATGACATGATTTGGTGTCTTAAGGGGTCTGATGGTGTCGTTAGGGGTCATATGGTGTCCCATAAACCCTTATGACCTCTTAGGACACCATATGACCCCTAATGACACCATATTGGGTCGCTTTGGGTCATATTGTGTCCTAAGGGGCCATATTGTGTCCTAAGGGGTCCTATGGTTTCCCAAGACACCATGTGACCCCGACGGACACCATAGGACCCCTAACGACACCATAGGACCCCTTAAGACACCAAATCATGTTGTTAGGGGTCATATGGTGTCCTAAGGGGTCATAGACCACAATATGACCCCTTAGGACATAATATGACCTAAAGCAACCCAATATGGTGTCATTAGGGGTCATATGGTGTCCTGAGAGGTCATAAGGGTTCATGGGATACCATATCACATAGCTATCATTAGGGGTCATAGTTATGGGTTGTAAGACACAATATGACCCCTAACGACATGATTTGGTGTCTTAAGGCGTTCTATGGTGTCCCAAGACACCATATGACCCCTAATGACACCATAGGTCCCCTTAAGACACCAAATTGTGTCGTTAGGGGTCATATGGTCTCTCTCTCTCCTTCCTTCTCTCTCTCTCTCCTCCTCTCTCTCTCCCTCTCTCTCTCTCCTCTCTCTCTCTCTCCTCCCTCCCTCTCTCTCTCTCTCCCTCTCCTCCTCTCTCTCTCCCTCTCTTTCTCTCCCTCTCCCTCTCTCCCCCCTCTCTCTCTCTCTCCCTCTCTCTCTCTCCCTATCCCTCTCCCTCTCTCCCCCCCTCTCTCTCTCTCTCCCCCTCTCCCTCTCTCTCTCTCTCTCTCTCTCTCTCTCTCTCTCTCTCTCTCTCTCTCTCCTCCTCTCTCTCTCTCTCTCTCTCTCTCTCTCTCTCTCTCTCTCTCTCTCTCTCTACCATGTGGCATTTTACTTCATAAATGGCAGCAAAGGGAAATTCATTGGGGACCACAAATTTTTGTACTCAAAATTTCAAACTTTCAAATTTGGGCTCAAGAATGCTTTAGTATTAGGCTTGGAAGTTACAAGCCTGGAAAGTCAACTGAAAAAACGTGTTTTTCAGTATTCCCTAGTTTTCCAGACTTTACACTGGTGGCTAACGACTTTTTTTCTAGCCAAAATTGATAAAACGAAAAGGGCTTTTTAAGGACATTCCTAGCTTTCCAAAAATATAAGGCTTGTCTTATTTCGGCTTTAGTAAATAATTATTATTTATTTTCTAATTGAATTCTGACAATAGTCCTGATTGATATACTGATTGAAAAACACTCATAACTTTCAAATGGTATAACATTTTTTGAAACCGAAACATGCGTCACATCATATGCTTTGTCTACTATAGGGAAAAAAATTTAAAAATTAAATTTCATAAGGTTTTGACCAAGTTAAGGTGGTCAGATGTAGGAGTTTCTGAATTTCTAAAAAGTTGTAGTAAAAAAATCATAAATAATTATTTAATTCATAAAAAATTAAAAAAAAATATGTGTCACATCCGGACATGAGTCTAATACTAATATTTTAAATATTATAAAAAAATATTAAGATTTGATTGTGATTAGGGTGGTTAGACATACGTCTACTTCTTCTTTTTTTTCCTGAAATTTTAGTACCACTGCATTGAAATTTGAAATTTTCATCAAATAGGATTTTTTTTTTCCAAAAAACAACTAGTAGCTTAGAAACTACATTCAATTTTCTATATATTCTCTTCTTACATATTTTAAAAATAATGTTCACAACTTATTCAAATTTTCATGTCAAGTTGCATAACTCTGATTTTTCTGAAATTTCATTGCCACTTAAGGGCCTGTTTTGGCACACCATGATCCTACACATACCCCTAAACATCATGATCTTATCATTGTCTAACTCGGTAATAGTTTCCCATTGAATAACTTATCCCCTTATTCATCATATTCTTTCTGTGTCTTTTACTGACATCTTTATACTCATCAAATCATACTTCTTAAGATATGGCAACATCATACTGAATTAGAAAATCAATTTCTTGACATCAATGACAAAATAATAATATTAAGACAGTAATCATCCTTAATCAGTTATATCCATAGTCATCAACAACCTTCTCAATATCCTTATTGAAATGCCAACAATCTCTCATTGTAATTGGAATGCCAACCTTCTTCTTGTCTGTTATAATGCCAACAATCTCCCCCTTTGGCATTGATGGCAAAACCAACTGATTTGACTTTATTGATTCGGATTCAGATTGTCGTGAAATTTTGAAATGCTGAAATGCTCTCCCCCATACATTAGACTTCTCTTGTTTTCTCAGTCTTCTTTCCAATCTATAGTCTGCCAAAAAGAAAAGAACTAAAAATATAATTTCTTCCTCTGAGAAGTGAATTCCATGTTGTTGTGTATCAACTGAGTCTCGGTCAGAGCATTTGTCTTCAATTCCTGTTCCCTATTTATTGTTTCTTGCACACCTTTAGAGAACCTCCTAAAGTGTGTAAATCAGCATCAACTCCTAAAAGATATTCTGTAGAGTCATCGAATTGATGCTTTCACCGAACTCAGTCAGTGAATGGAAGATAGGGGTAGAACCCCTAATTGACTTCTGAGATACTCAAAAGTGTCCTTTGGCAGTGGCTTGGTGAAGATGTCTGCAATTTGTTCCTTTATGCTAACATACTCCAAAACCACTTTCTTCTCTTGAACTTCTTCTCTAAGATAATGATATTTGATAGAGATGTGCTTTGTCTTAGAGTGCATAACAGGATTCTTTGAAATGTTAATGGCACTAGTGTTATCACAGAATAAATTTACTGGCTTGGTAACTTACTCATTTATACCTTCCAACAATTGTTTGATCCATTCTATATTGGTGCAATTCAGTGCTGCAGCAACATATTCAGTTTCTTCTATTGACTGAGAAACACATCTTTGTTTCTTGCTAAGCCAACTCACAAGTCTTTCTCCTAAAAAGAAAGCTCCTCCACTTGTGCTTTTCCTATCATCAATGTTGTCTGCCCAATCAGCATCAGTATAAAATTTTAAATCAAAAGCATTTCCTTTCCGATATACTAAGCCATAATCTTCAATGCCTTTTAAGTATCTGAAAATTCTTTTGATTGTTGTCATGTGTGTTTCCTTAGGATCTGTAGAAAATCTTGCAACAATACCTACTGCATGTGCTATATCTGGCCTGTTGTGAACAACATATTGCAACTTTCCAATCATAGATTGGTAAAGTGTCTCATCAACAAATGCAGATTCATCATTCTTTGATAGTTTACAGTTGGTAGTCATGGGAGTACTTACTTGTTTTGAATCCTCCTTTCCAAATTTCTTCAAGATTTCCTTTATGTACTTGGATTGGGTAATGAAAATCTCATCTTTCATTTGCAGTATCTGTGGACCTATAAAATATTTTATCTCACCGATTAATGACATCTCAAATTCTTTACTCATTTCATTTCCAAAGTTCTTGCATAGAGAGTCATTTCCACTAAAGATAATATCATCAACAAATATGGCTGAGATCATTATTCCATTTTCATCATTCTTCATGTACATATTGTTGTTTTCACTTGTTCTTATAAAACCAATTTTGATCAAATATGAGTGCAATCTCTCATACCATGCTCTAGGTGCTTGTTTCAAACCATATAAATCTTTGTTCAATTTACATACCTGATCATTATTTTCTCTTTCAACAAATCCTTCAGGTTGTTCAATGAAAACTTCTTCTTCTAATATACCATTCAGAAATGCAGATTTGACATCCATTTGATATACCTTGAAATTCTTGTAAGCAACATATGCCAACAATGTTCTTACTCCTTCAAGTCTTGCCATAGGTGCAAAAGTCTCACCATAATCAATTCCTTCTTCTTGGACATAACCTTTGCAAACTAGTCTTACTTTATTCCGAATGACCTCACCTTTTTCATTTAGCTTGTTTCTGAAAATCCACTTTGTACTGATTACATTTTTGTCCTTCAGTCTTGGGACCAATGTCCATGTGTCATTCTTCTTGATTTGATCAATCTCTTCTGTCATAGCATTTATCCAATCTTCACTGTTAAATGCCTCTTTCACTATTCTCGATTCAAATTTAGATATTAGACATGTGTTCTGTCTCAGTTTGTTCCTTGTCATGACTGGATCATTCTTATCTCCTATAATCTGACTTGGTGCATGATTCCTTCTGACATACTTGGCTAATATAGGCTCGGTAGGCTCTGTATGATCTTCTTCATCACTCGGTAACTGGACATTCTCTTCATTTTTTTCAGCAGTCTTCTCGATAGGACTTCTCGGTTGAACATAGACAAATCCTTCATAATCTTCTAGTTCTTTGGAGTTTCCTTCATCATTTCTTTCTGCAAATTCATCAATTTTCACATTTGCACTTTCTACTATCTTGTTAGATGATTTGATCAGACATTTAAATGCTTTGCTTCTAGAAGAATAACCTAGAAATGTTCCTTCTTCACTTTTCTGATCAAACTTACCATTTCTATCATCTTTGTGAACATAGCATCTACTCCCAAAGATTTTAAAATAACTTACATTAGGTTTCTTGTCATACCAGATTTCATAAGGTGTCTTCAAAGCTCCTTTCTTTAGTTGTACTCGGTTCAAGGTGTAAACAATTGTGCTTATTGCTTCTCTCCAAAATGTTTGTGGCACCTTCTTCTCAATCATCAGTGTTCTAGCACAATCCACAATAGATCTGTTTCTTCTTTCAGCTATTCCATTCTGCTGTGGAGTTCTCGGTGTAGAGACTTGTCTTTTTATACCATGATCATTGCAAAATAAGTTGAACTCATCAGAAGTAAACTCTCCTCCTCTATCTGATCTGAGATATTTCAGTTGTCTTCCTGTTTCATTTTCAACTCTAGCCTTGTACCATTTAAACATTTGAAAAGCTTCTAATTTTTCTTTTAAAAACATTACTGACATCATCCTTGAATAGTCATCCACAAATAATATGAAATATTTATCACCATAATAGCTCTGAACTTTCATAGGACCACAAAGACCAGTATGCACAAGATCTAAAATTCCCTTAGAAGTGTAGGACTTACTTGTAAAGCTTGATCTTGTCATCTTACCCATTTGGCATCCTTGGCACATAGCATTCTCAGGTTTTTCAAGACTTGGTAGACCTCTTACTCGGTGCTTCTTACTTATTTTGATCAGATTATCAAAATTAACATGACAAAACCTTTTATGCCATAACCAGGTATCATCTATCCTTGCATATAGACATTTATTCTGAGTTGAGTCAAGATGAAATGTATTACCTCTTGTTTGTGTCCCGGTAGCAGCTAACTTTCCATGCTTGTCATGAACTTTGACAATTCCTTTTTCAAACTCTATTCGGTAACCTATGTTGTTTAGATGTGCTACACTCAACAAATTGTATTTCAAACCTTCAACCCAATAAACATCATTACATTTAGCATTGTCAAGAAGTGTTATGGATCCTTTACCTCTTACCGGACATAGCGCATCATTACCAAATCTTACATAGCCTCCATCATAATCATCTAATTTAATAAACTTGTGTTTATCACCTGTCATGTGATGTGAGCAACCACTATCTATGATCCAAGAATCATTAATATTTATATGAGATATTAAATTTTTTTCTTCATACCTTTCTTCATCTGATCCATCTTTGATAGCCACATAAACAACTTCCTCTGTATCAGTTTCATCTGATTTATCATCATTAGATTCCTCATCAGCTATTAGGCATGTCTTTTTATCTCTTCTCCTGAAGTCTTGGTATCCTCTGTAATGATTATCTTTCTATCTGTCATCTCGGTAATCTCTCTTTTCACTAGATTCTTTGTCAGGATAGTTAGAAGCCATATGTCCTATCTTATCACAATTGAAACATTTTAAAGGTAGCTTTCCTTTATACTTACCTTTTCCTCTCGGTAGCCTTCTGGCTAATAGTGCTTCAAACTCTTCTTGCTTTCTGATTTCTTCATACAGTTTGTGTACCTCCTCCATGTTTTTGCGAAATCTTTCACTTGCTCCACTGTGATTCCCTTCAGAGTATTTATACTTTCTATCACTGTAATCATCAGTTTCATCAATATGAAAAGAACTGAATGCAGATTCAACTTTGTTTACCGATGACCCACTGTTATCAAAGTTACTTAACTCAAATGCATGTAGCTTACCAATAGTAGCATCCAAGGAAACTAGCATATTGGGTACAAACCTCAATTCATTGATTGCAGAGACTCGGATTGCATAGGTTGGTAGAAGGGTTCTTAACAACTTACTTGTTATATCTTTCTCTTCAATAGTTCTTCCTGCTCCTTTGATTTGATTTACAATCTTCTTTAGCCTTGTACTATACTAGGTTATGTTATCACCTTCATTCATCCTCATAGATTCAAGTTGTCCTCTTAGACTATCCACTTTTGCTCTTTGAACATGTTCATCTCCACCATACACAGATATGAGCTTAGTCCACATTGCCTTTGCATCAGTACATCCTTCTAGATCATTAAACTCTGAGTCGGTCAATGCAGATGTTATTTCAATCATTGCTTGAATATGTTCTTGCTTTGCCTTTATCTCTTCCATAGTTAATGGATAGGTGCTCGGTGTGATGAAATCATTCTCTAGATAATAGACAACATATTCTCCAATTCCTAATAGATGCAGCTTCATCATTTTTTGCCATGTAGAGAAACTTGACTTATTCAGCTTCAGTGCATCCCTCTTATACATCTTTGGATCTTTAACTCAAGTGCCTTTAAACTTTTCTTCCGGAGTCCAAAGCTTTGATACCAATTGATAGTTCTGATACTAAATATGATTAGTACAGATCCAATAGCCAACAAGATGAGGGGGGGGTGAATCATACAAACTTAATCTTCAATAGAAACAACAGATTCAACCTCGATAACATATATATCAGTCATATAACCAAAATTGTCAAACATGCAAACTCAAAAGCATATGAACAATATAAACCTCATAACACCAGATTTAACATGGAAACCCAAATAGGGAAAAACCACTGTGGGATTTCAGACCCATTAAGAAATATACTCTTCTAGAGTATGCTCAGTTAAAAGCAAATCCTGTTAAAGATTACAAACACATTGCTAGATGTGACCCAGTTAAGGGATTTCCCTCAGATCTGTTAGGATCTTTGCCTTGTTAGAAGTGACCTTGTTAAAGGATTTCAAACACTCAATAAGAATGTCACCTTGCTAGAGAATTTTACAAATAAGATTGTTAAGTCCACTCGGTTAAGAGATTTTCTACTACTTCTCAAAATAACAGTAATAAAAATATGTCTGCAACTTCACATCTAAAAATGTTGAAGTAGATTCCTATTTGATCAATACAATTTAGACATAGAACTAATCTTGTCTATCTGCTGGGCTTCCATACTCTATTATTCTAACAGGTCTTCAAGCTTCTATGCTTGGTAATCACTATGTAGCATCCCTGTGCATACACTTGCCTACATACATTGTTTATCAATAGTTTCCTATTTATAAACAATCTTCCAACCGCTTAATCTCCTTGATCACTTTTCCCATGATCAATCATAGCCATCAGATCTTCAATCTTGTCCAGGTTCAATGTATCCTTCGATCTGAAAATGTTTTACCCCACCTTGGAACTTGCATTTTCACCTTGGAACTTGTGTTAGGGTATTGTGGTTCAATCTGAGTTGTAGATCTTCTTGCCGATCTTTCTTTACCATAGATTCTTTAACAATCTTCATACACGGCTTACCAATCATTTAATCCGCTCCAACTCATCAACTTCCTTCATTAAATGTCACATGTAAACATTTAACGCATTCTGTTATAGTTCATTTGTAACTCAGTAACAACTCAGTGAATACTAAACTTCACTCGGTAGACATTCCGCCTTCATTAACTGATAGCGATAACCTTAGGGTTTTACCGACTAGGTTCTTTGCTCGATAACATAGTATAGTATTAACCTTTCAAACAATAGCATATGTAGGATATCAAAACAATCTAAACATCATGATCTCATCATTGTCTAACTCGGTAATAGTTGCCCATTGAATAACTTATCCCCTTATTCATCATATTCTTTCTGTGTCTTTTACCAACATCTTTATACTCATCAAATCATAGTTCTTAAGATATGGCAACATCATACTGAATTAGAAAATCAATTTCTTGACATCAATGACAAAATAATAATATTAAGACAGTAATCATCCTTAATCAGTTATATCCATAGTCATCAACAACCTTCTCAATATCCTTATTGAAATGCCAACAATCTCTAATTGTAATTGGAATGCCAACCTTCTTCTTGTCTATTATAATGCCAACAGTACCATATGTGCAATATGAAGAGAAATATGAAAATGAACATGAAGAAGAAGAATCAAGAAAATCCCCAAACAGATATGTTCAAAAGAATCACCCTGATGATCAGATAATTGGCAACAAGAATGAAGGCATGCAAACAAGAAGGAGAGCAATAAATAATGAACAAGTAAACTTCTTCCTTATTACTAAAATGGAACCCAAGACATACGATGAGACCATCACGAGTGAAAAGTGGTTGAAGGATATGGAGGAAGAGTTGCAGCAGATTGAAAAGAACAAACCATGGGAATTAGTTCCTACACATGCTAACAAAAATGTCATTGGGACGAAATTCTAGGAACAAGATGAATTAATAAGGCAAGGTAGTAAGGAACAAGGCAATACCTGTATGCAAGGGATATGCTCAAGTAGAGGGCATATATTTTGAAGAAACTTTTGCACCTGTTGCAAGACTTGAGCCAATATGAATGTTCTTGGCATTCTCTACATTTAAAGGATACAAGGTATACCAAATGGGTGTAAAATTTGATTTCTTAAATGGTAACCTTGAGGAAGAAGTGTACATAGAAAAACCTAAAGGTTTTCAGGTTCATGAAGATGAGAAATTTGTTTCCAAATTGAAGAAAGCATTATATGGTCTAAAGCATGCACCTAGAGCATGATATTCTAGGTTGGATAAGTACTTACATCAGCAAGGATTTAAAAAGGGGAGTATTGATAGTAACTTATACATTAGAATAGAAGGTGAACAGATGATATTAGTAGTGGTGCATGTAGATGATATCATCTTTGGAGGCAACAAGGATTCCTTATGCAAGGAGTTTGCAGATCAAATGCAGTCCAAGTTTGAGATGTCCATGCTTGGTGAGTTGTCATATTTTATTGGTTTGCAAATTTCTTAGATAGATGATAGTGTATTTATATCACAAACCAATTATGCTAAAGACGCGTTGAAGAAATTCTAGATGGAGGACAACAAACCGGTTGGTACCCTCATGATGACTGGATGTAAACTAAGTAAAGATGATGAGTCACCTAGTGTAGATCAAACTTTGTATAGATCAATGATTGGAAGTCTATTGTATCTCATAGCCTTAAGGCCTGTTATAGTTCAAGTTGTGTGTATGGTGACAAGATTCCAAGTAGCTCCTAAGCAATAATATGTCAATGTTGTTAGGAGGATATTCAAGTATCTGCAAGGGACACTCACTTATGGATTATGGTACCCAAAGAAAGGAGATTTTTCTTTACAAGCCTATATTGATGCAGATTGGGCAGGATGTGTAGATGATAGGAAGAGAACCAGTGGTGGAGCCTTCTTCCTTGGAGACAGGTTAGTGTCATGGCATAGTAAGAAGCAAGAATCCATTTCATTATCAATTGTTGAAGCATAGTATATTGTAGCTGCTACATGTTGCTCACAAGTGTTATGGATGAAGCAGACACTGAAGGACATTCAGGTAGAGTTTTTAGATCCTATTCCCATCATGTGTGACAACTTAGTTGCAATAAACATATCAAAGAACCCTGTCATGCATTTTAGGAAAAAACACATTGCAATCAAATATCATTTTCTCAAGGAAGAGGTTGCAGGGAAAGAGGTAAAAGTTGAATATGTGTGCATTGGTGAACAAGTTGCTAATATCCACACTAAGACATTGCCCAAGGACAAATTTGAATATCTGAGATAGAAATTGGGTGTTCTTCCACCCTCCTTTAGCACTTAAGCATTTTTTTGTGTGTATTTTATGGTTTAGGGAGATCCTATTGTTTTACACTTTTTGCCTTGGAACCTCATGCTTGATCTCGAGGGGAGATAAAAAATAATAATTAGTATTGGCACTTCTTTTTATATTGTAATAATGGTTCATCTATCCTTCAGGTGATACATGGATACTAAGATGATCATGGGGGGAGAAGAGTGTGTTGTTTGTCAGACCCTTTGCCATTGTTGTCAAAGGGGGAGAAATGGTCTGTGAGTGTGTTGATATCAATGCCAAATGGGGAGATTGTTGGCATTGTTGTCATTGATGTCAAAAAGAGTAATAGGGATGAAAAGAGGTTGCAAAGAAGCAAGTAGAAGGTGTGCATAACATGAAGATAGGAGAAGCGCATAACTTGTTGTATTATGCTACACAAATGATGTAGTTTCTAGAGGTAAAAGAATCCCTTCGATGGCAGTTTTTTGGTGAGACAAGGCTTCTATCTCAGTGATGATGCTTTTTGATGTAAGATAGCGATTCGGTAAAACCATCTTCTTGCTTCATTAGGCTTAATTGTTATACCAACAAAATTTGTCTTCGGTGTAGTGGTTTCCATGTCTTGGCAATAAGAAATTTGTGTCGAGTGGGCCCTCCTTATCATGCGCTTTGATATCCAACTAGTTGTTGTGCATTGGTCCATCAAGATGATGATGTATACATGTGGGATCCCACAGTGCATTTGAGTGAAGGAAAGAGACCTTGCGAGATAACAAAGTTGGATGAAAATGGTGTATCCCACAACCCCTCATGGTACAAGGCTAGGGTGATATAACCATGTAGACTAACAAGGATAAAGGTGAGAAGTCACTCCCGCTATCCCGCAACAAGATGGACTGTAACAAAAATATCTCGCAAGATAACAGAATAGTGAAGCATGAGGCTCGCCACTATCCCGCATCACTAATCACCAAAGCAAATTGGTCATGTGGGATAATAAATTGATGGAATGATAGAAGCCCCCCATTGTCCCATGTCGTCAAAACGTGAGAAGCAATGGTTGTGCAGGGTAACACAAGGAGAAGCAAGAGATGTATCCTGCTATCCTACAATGTTAAGAAGGATAAGATGATGGTCATGTAGGGTAACATGAAGATAGCAGTAAAACATCCCTGCTATCTTGCACCATTCAAGATGAGTGTATGATGGTCATCTAGGATAATAAAGTGAAAGAAGAGAAGGATCCTTCTATCTTACAGGGAGAATGACCAAAGCAAAACAGTCATGTGGGGTAAATGAGTAAAAAGAGAACAATGAAATCTCTTATCCCGCATGGGTTAAGAGGTCACACCGAGTGTCATGCGGGCTAACAAGAGAGAACAGAGTCTCTTATGGATGCTTATCCTGCACAAGTCCAAAAATACTTCAAGGTGTTGTGTGGGCTAACACGAGTGAATGGACTCACTTGAAGATGCTTATCTCACATGAGTAAGATGGGATCACAAATGATGATGTAGATTAATAAAGGGAAAGAATGAGGTAGACAAATAGAGTTGGTTCTCTATGTGGGATTTGACCAAGGTTGACCAGGTGACCTGGATGATGATTAAGAAGACTTTTGATGACACCTGTGCATGCCAATAGACATAGAGTTTTACATGGAGGCTAACCAACCTTGACTGAGTGATCTGGATAAAGAATATGTAGGCATGTGGCTCCCTAGTGGACAATGAATGAATCAAATACACAAAATTTGGTGACGATAAAGGTAGTTGTTGATCCTTTTAGGGTAGGTTGATAGAGCAGGGAGAATGCATTAATAGAAACTGAGTTGCATGCTAGTTCTGTGGCTCAAGGAAGGATACCAGATCATTTCAAGCAGAGAAAGATTACTAAAATTAGTAATCTAAGTACAAAGAATGATCTAAAGAAAGATAGGATGCATTTACTACAGGCGACAACTCTGAGATCATATTCAGAATAGAGAATAAAATCTCTAGAGGTGCAAATCTCCAAGACAACTGACTTAAATAAAATATTTAAATTTTGCAGTGGAAAAAAAATCAGAGGTGTACAAAGTCGATTGAATCCAGTAGGAAATGTGATGATATTTGACATTGGTAGGTGTGGTTGTTGAGACAAATATAGAGGTGGAAATAAATAAGTCTCAACTAGACTATTGTAGTGAGGGTAGTGAAGAAGAGTAGAAAGTGTTTAGTTACCGTCGCGAGAAAATAGAGCAATCTACAAAAGTAGAGAGAGAAAGAACAAATTATTTTGTTAGGTGAAGTTGTAAGAGAGATAAAAAGATAACTAGACGAAGGAAGAAGAAGAAACAAAGGAAGAATTTAAATAGGTAGAGAAATTCATTCTCAAGATATGAGAAATTTGTACGCATTACAAAACTCATTTGTAACAATATTTTATCACTGCATTGTAAGCTTTGATAATCATTGTAAATCTCTGAGTGGATACTCAGAGCAGGGGTAGGTGCTCCTTGGGTTGATGCCCTAAATTGCAAGAGTTGGTGCTCCTTAGGTTGGTGCCCTAAACATTATAATCTATTATTCATTATGAGGTTGGATTGGAGCAGTAGACTCCATCAACATTTCTCACTGAGTTTTTTCCCACTGTGTGTTTTCCTCATAAATATTGTGTTATGGATTGTCTATTGTGTGTGTGTGTGTGTTCTCATTTGAATTCTTAATATCTACACACTTAGTTTAGAATTTTTTTTATAAATACATTGATTCACCCCCCTCTCAGTGTCCATCTGTGTTCTTCAACACACACACACATGTGTGTGTGTGTGTGTGTGTGTGTGTGTGTGTGTTTTGTGTATACATATATGTATATGTATGTACATATATATTAGACAATGGAGAAGAGAATGTAGACAAAAGAGAATGACAAACACTTAAATATCTTTTATAAAGGTATGGTGTAGGTTTTGCAGGAGCCTTAGATTTTTTTCCATTACTTTAAACCATTTCAACTATATCCAATTTTAGAAATAATTATGAATCTATAATGTGTCTCTAGCCCACATGGATGAGGAGAGGCCGCATTATTTATCTTGTCTAAATGAGGATTATAATTACACTTTGAAGAAGAAGCAACATCAATATTGATATTAAAAAAATGATCAATCCTTTTGCAACAATGTTGATCATTGTTGGTTTTTGAGATGTCTCACTAAGGAGGGTCAACCTTAGATTCAATTAGTCCATGAGAGGTGAAATCTAAAGATCCCCACTCATCATAAAGACATCCATTAGAAGGCACATCATCATGGAATGATAGTGTTTTTGGAATACAATATTTGATTTTTTGTAAAATAAATAAATTGTGCAAATGAAACATAATCCACCTTTGGGGTCTTAGGTTTTGATTATGAGATTTTACATTCTCCAATAAGAAAAGTGTAAATTCTAGCATACCCAAATCATCATTAAAGAGTGCACTTGTGGGTGATTTACAATAACAATCAACTATATTGTTATTAAATGTTAGCGGCGGACCCATTTTTTATGAAGATAAAATCAAAGTGCTAGGAGATGTGGCTATAGAAGGTTGAAAACTAGTCTCTTCTTATAAGAAACTTCTCAATTTGTTATCAAATTCATTTTAATGTTGTTATAAACAAACTTTATCTTTTGATAAAGAGTACATGGCATTTTGCCCATGGCATGAATCCATGGCCTACCAAGAATAAGATTGCATGAAATAACATCGACCTTGACATATCTTCTTATAAACTCATAAACATGTCTGCATATAACTCCCCCTTACTCATATATCTCCATTTACCTTTCTCCCCCTTTGACATCAAGGACAAAGCGTGCCTTTGATGAAAAAGAAAAGAAAGAAATATAAATGAATTCAATAACAAAATTGTCAAAATTGAATGCCAACTCAAAAAGATTCGCAATTTCTTTTCTTCTTAAATATCTATTTATACTTCTCCTTAAGATCTGAAACGATAACCTTCCAAGAGTGAACAACCAACTTAATGCTAATTGATAGACTCCTACACTCCATCAAAACATCAATAGCATGAGAGAAACTGTCAAGAACAAACGGATTCTGCTCATACTCAACCACATGATTAAGCAATATTGAAAAGTGCTCTAGTTTAGCTTCAATAATTTTTGACCTTCCAACAAGCACACACATAGTCTTTCCTTTTTCTTTGCAAAAATAACAAATTAGACTAAAGAGAAATTTACCTTTTTCCTTTTCTCTCCATCCTTGTCACATAGAAAATCAAATGACACCTAAAAAATTCAGTTCTTCTTGAACAATTTCAATCTTTGCTTTAAGCTTCACCATAGCAGCCGGCCATGAAAGACAATACCTATAAATTTTGCTAGCACTTCCAATAAAATCTCTCATTTCATTTATGCATTTATATAGAGTCCTTTGTGCATCATTGCATTTATCCAACACACTGCATATTATCAGCTTCTCCTTCTAAATCTTCTACACTAATAGGTTGCTCAATAAATTTCGTTTTATAAATAACTCAAACAGAGATTCCAAAAGCACATCACTAACCTATTCAATTTTAACATTGTTCCGGAGTAGACAATTATCAATAATTCTCAATTATATCCACCTCAACATAAGTAAGCCACATCTCTCCAATCTTCTTTATTCCATCTTCTCTACCAATAATTTCCAACAAATTAGACTCAACGTCATCAGATTCAAATACTTGTACTTTCTACTTTGCAAAAATCATTTCTCCCTTAGCCACAAGGGATTTTGGATCTTCAATCACAACAATGTTTTTCTCTTTTTGATCCTCCTTTCGCTTCTTAAATTTCAAAGTACGAGTAGGCACAGTGAGCTTTCCTCTTTCTCTTTCTAGAGGAAGAACCCTCCTTAGCTGAACCGGTATCAAGGGATACTAGACCCATACTCCGCACATCCATAAATGATTTGAAATAAGCTTTACATGTATCTTCTCTCTTATCTAATCCATTAATATATCAAAATATTTTCCTAGCAACCAAGACTCCAAATTCCCATATCATATTCTCCTTAGCTGGAAGGGATCCCAAACAGTACATAGCCAAACACACAAGTAATGATCCAAATTGAAGGGGATAGCCTTTCTCTTTTTTTATTATGATATTTTCTAACAATTTATTCTTTAACAATTCACACAAATCAAACACAACATCTTCCATAGAAATCATGTGCACAACATACACTGCAATAGCCTAAGTAACCTTCCCTATTTTTGAAATAAATCTTATAGGATATTCCATATGCAACATACCTCACAATAGGATTAATGATTTTGTCAATTATCAATGCTCTCTAATCACCTGTCACACTGGTTAGTGTTTCAACCTCCTTGTTCTTTACTCTCTTCTTAACCGGTACACTCCTACTATTGCACAAGCTAGTAACAATCAAAATAATGTCCTTCGGGATCAGATAGAGCTTATCCAACATGATACATTCATTCTGCACATGAGTCAAAATTAACTTGATTACATCCTTACTGTTGAACCACAAAAACTCACTCCATAAATCCATTCCTTTGTGACTTAACTATTTGACCTTTTACAAATTTGTTTCACTTAAACTCCTTTCCATTTTTATAATCTTCTCTATGTCAAACTCACCTAGTTGTACCTTTTCCATCAAATGAAAACTTCCATGGCTTGATTCTCCAACAATCATCTTCAATTCCATGCTTTCTCTACGCTCTTTTAATTTATGCTCCTACTCTTCAATTATTTTTCACATAATGACAAAAAATGGTCTCAAATTCCCAAATTTAACTTACCAATTCCTTCTAGGGTTTTGCCACCAAAAAGTGTCTTATTGATGATGTCAACACAAACCTCAAATCACTAGATTGCATCTCAAACACAGTCATGCTATACTGATGACATGAACCAACTTAGAAGAGGGGTTCAAAATATTTTCCTTGAGAAAATCCCCTTGAACCAAAGCAATATGCTTAGTTATCGGAGGAAGAGGAGTAGGCATTAGATTCTGGTACACCAAGATTGCTCTCATTATTCACTTCCTTCTTTCTCCAAACCATGACTTCCCTTTTCTTTTATTCATTAGTCTTCACTGCATTCTTCTCAATATAATTCTCCATACCTTCATTTATGGGTAAGTGCACCAAGTTGTGGTACCAAAAAGGTGTCACTTCTTACTTTTTCATAAAAATGATTCATTGGCATGAAAAGGTCGTCCAAACCTACAGGTTGGATGCCCAAGGCAAATCCAACCCAAAGGGTTGGTATTCTGCCAAGCAAACCATTTGGCGAGCACCAAATATGGTGCTTTCCCTATTTGGCACTCGCCAAATGGAAAATTTTGAATTTTCACATTTGGAGCGAGCCAAATGCAAAATTTGAATTTTCACATTTGGCACACACCAAATTTGGCACTCGCCAAATGTGAAAAGTTAATTTTTTGCATTTGGTGAGTGCCAAAATGTTTTGCATTGTCCAATGTGAAGATTTTGTGAGTGTTTAGATTTTTCAATCTTGACACACGTTAAATCCACCCCCGAAGGAGAATATATACATGAAATATAAAATTTAATTATAGCTCTATAGGACTTATAATGTAGATTCTAGCTTTTAGAGGATCATATAAAATTTCAGACTTAGTCAAGTTTCAATAATCGACATGTCAAATTTCAGTAATCAACATTATCCCATTAGAATTCTTTAGCTATATATCTCACTCTCTTTATCCTCCCCAAACTCTAGACCTATCTCTCTCCCTCTCTTGTCTCGCTTGCTTCTTTATCCTTGAATCTCTCCCTCTCTCTTCTCTTTCACTCCCTTATTGTTTCTCTCCCCTCCCACTCCTTTCTCTTGGTCACTACCTATCCCTTTTATACTCTCTCTCCCCATATCTAGGGTTGTCCCTCCTATTGAACAATATATTTGAATGTAAAAATCTTCCCAAAGGCACGACAGCTAAAAGATCATCAGCCAAAAATATCACGTCGAGCATCTCAAGATGAGTTTCACTGAAATAATAGTTTAATCGAAATAAAGCATAAAGTGGAAAACACTAAGTTAAAATGACTTCGGCAAAATATCTCTTTCGGTAAATAAAAGAAACCACTCATCGATATTCCAGTTTCATCGAAAAGTGAAAGGCAAACAAAAGGTGAAGTCGAGGAAATATAATTGCCGAAGAAACTTAAAAAGCATTCATCGAAGAACAAATCTTATCGACAACAATATGTCGCTAAAAACAGAGAGATTTCATCAATAAAAGAAGGACATCGAAGAAAAAGGATTTCGGAGGGCTCGCGTGAACTTTCACCGAAGTACAAAACTCATCGAAATATGATTTCGATGAAACTCACAAATAAATCATCGAAAAAGATTTCATTGAGGAGAAGATAATTTCGGGGAGACTAGAAGATGGTTTTTCAACAAGGGCCATTCACCGACGAGGTGATATCAAGGAAAATGAACTTTCGATGAAAGGTTAAAGATTTCAACAGAAGACAAGGGTTTCATCGAAAACTCGATTCACAATCAGCTGAACAGTACTTCCCGCAAAGGAATTAAAAGCTCAATTCAAGGATGTCACATCTGCAATTAAGTTTGAACATTTGAGTAGCCATTGTAAACACAAAGACATTAACTATTGTACAAGTTTCTGACACAATTATAGCTGAATTGATTAGATTTTCATAAAGAACCAGATCGTTGCCAAAAGACGGGAAGTTACGAGGAGCTAGTTCGTAAACAACAGTCAGAGGAGCTCGATGATTTTCCAAGTAAGTGTGATATCTTGTATTGATTAAAGTCATGCAACCCTCTTCTTCTTCTAAAAAGAGTAGGAAAGGAAAGGAATTGAACCCTGAAGAGAAACCCAAATGAAAAAAAAAGGAGGGTAGAGCTTTAGCTTAGGATCTATTAGACCAGTGCCCGACATCCAGTGTGAGGTCCAAAAAAATCAAAAGTGAAGAGGAAGGGTTGGAAGATAGATTTGAACATTTAGGAGACATATGGACTGAAATCAGAGGACATGAGTTGTTCTTATTTGGTTACAAGAGAAGGGATGCTCCTGAGCCCGTGAGTAACTTATGGAAGAAAAATTTAGGGAAATTGGTAGTTCCAAATGTATTTGTGGACGTCAAATTAATTAAAGCCCTAGTAGATTGTTATAATCCAAAAACCAAAACCATATATGACTACAGAGGAAATCCTATGGTGGTAATTAACAAACAGACTATTGCTATGGTGTTTGATCTAGACTGGGATGTAGAAGAGAAAACTGACATACATAAACTGTCGCAAGAGTTCTTCAATTTAGAGAACATCTATAGGACATGGAGACTACCCATTCACCGACCAAAACTGGGAAAATCCTTAGTTCCTTTCAGTAAAGATGACAAGGTGCCTTTTGATGTCAACCAATTCCATCCATATTTCAAGTATACATACTATGCTGCAGCCCAAGTATTAGGCTTAGAAGCTCATCCTCTCATGGATATTGAGGTTTTGGTTCTCTGTGCTGATCTACAATCAAAAGACCCTAGGCCGTTTGACTATGCCACTTATGTTGCAGAAGCCTTAAATCATGGGTTGGAAAAGTTAAAAGGAGACCTTGTAAATTTTCATTTCTCATTGTATTCCTTATTGATGCACATTATTCTCTATTGTGGACAAGACTTCAATTTCTGGTCAGACGATTTTAGCATCAGAGCTTATGATAAAAATGGTTTGAAGAAACCAGTCCAGTTGTGGGTTTCTGCATGGGATCAAAGATTTATAAACAACCAATATTGGCACTTTCAGGAATATTTTTTAAAACCACTTAGTGCAGCCTTCAGACAACATAGAAGTTATACTCTGTCTCCTAAAATCAAAAGATTCCTCAAACCAAAAGACTTCTCTCCAGAGTCTCAGATTGATCATAACTGGGGTGATTGGTATTGCCACCCTAATCATACAGAAATCAGGGTATTTGGATATGAAGGAAAGCCATACATACTTCCAATCACAGTGCCAAACAGGGTGGCTAGTCTACAGATTGTAAGACAATTATCTGCTGCCAGTGCCAAACATCTCATAGATTTTGGTAAACAATCTATTGTGCCAGGGTTACTGGTGTTTTCTGATTTCATTGTCGAAAGTTCTAAAAGTTATCATTTACTTCAAAATAAATTAGATTATTATGGCATGACTTTGGGTGATCCTAGAGAGAACTTTGATCCTGAGGGATATATAAAGGCTGCAAGGGCATCAAAGAAACTAAAAGCTAGAATACATGTGGCTCAGATGCCAAACGATTTAATCAGGAACCTTGAAAGGGAAGAGGCCAAGGTTTTGAGAGAAAGAAGCGAGATGACTTGGGAAGCTTTCAAGTGGAAAAGAGCAAGGGGGATGGTAGATGGAGACCTACTTGGAAACCTCCAAGATCCTTTAGAGATAGCCAAAAAACTACTTTAGCATGAGGTAGAGATTATGCATAGAGTACCCCCACAGTTCCTCCATTTTGTCAACACTGGAAAAGATAGTAAGCCATTGGCTCACATGTCACCACAATCAACTGCTAGTAGCATCCCTGCTGACTCCTCTAGAGAAGATTATCCCCCTGGTTTTGAAGCAGAGGTAGATGTGGAAACTGGTGAATTTAATATTAGAGATGTAGTTGATATAAGGATGACAGAGCATGAAGACTTTGTTGCGGATGACGGATTCGCTTCCTCAGGAGAATTCCTTTCATTCTTATACCAGTACAAGGGGGCTCATGTGAGATGAAGTATGGCTGGGAGATCGGAAGAAGAGCAGATGAGAAGGCTGCAAGATGAGATAGATGCTCTCATGAAAGATATGACCCCAGAGAAAGGGAGGAGAATATTAAAGGAGGCTGGTGTTATCATTTTTTCAGGTTGGGATATAAATTCAACACTTTTGTTTGATGGATTCTTGAAGAAGCAAGACCTAAATCAACAGATATTGCCTCAAGAAATAGATAAATTATTCATAGGCTCAGGATATGATCCTGATCAAAAAGATTTCCTGCAATGGGCACTGTATCCAAGAGGAAAAAGAACAATTATTGTGGATATTGAAGAAACCTTTGGACACCTTATGATCCATCAGGTAGGAAAGACTGACCCTAGGGTCGCTGCAAGATTAAACTTGGATGTAGCCAAATTAAATTTGGATCAGACAGAGTTTTTGGTCAGGGAAAACATTACCTATAAGGGTTTATATTAAAAAGATAAGGAGGAGAATCAAAGGCTACAAGCAAAGATATTGTAGCTTGAGACAGGAACTCCTTTGAGTGAGTATACTTCATATCCCACAGGACAAAGCTTGGATGATGTCTCTGATGTTCTATATTGGAAATACCAAGTAGAAAAGGCTACTAAACAGGTGAGTAACATTCAACAAAAGATGGATAAATTGGTTAATGATATCATTGAACATAGGTTGAACACCATGCTCATACATGTTGAACATTATTGGAGGGTGTACACTGGAACCATAAAAGCATTAAGAGAGCATGAAAGGTTAAAAGCATGATTGCATGAAGTGATAAGCAATATTGATGTGATGATGCCAGAGGAGAAAACAGAAGGGACTTTGTATATGGAGAATCATGTTAAATACGAAGATGCGTTGAGAAGAGTTCTTCAAGAATTGGATGATGGGAGCCCTATTGGAATGCCCTCGATTTATAAAGAGGGAGAATTGATATCTATGGAGGGATGGCGGGATGAACTTATAAGCGTCAAGGATCGAGCCCTGTCAAGATTGGATCGAAACAAAGATATGGCCCCTACCATCAACCAGATGATATTTGAATACCTCTCACAGGGAGAAGAATTAAAGAAACAGAGTGTCAAGATCAAGACTTTTAAAGAAGATGATTACATTCATCATTTAGGGATGCTTAATCTCTTTTTACTTAAGTTTGTTAGGAATGTTCAAATTGACAATTAGTATTTCGAAAAGACACGTCTTTTCGTAGATAGCATTTGCTCTCATATATATATGAGAGAGGTTTTTTGTAATGAAGGGGATAAGATATATGAGAGCTTGAAAGCTTCCTATTATAAAATTTTGGATGGATACATAATATAATCTGTCGTCTTTTCTTTGCGTATGGGCTGTGGATTATTTCATTTGTTGTTGGCAGTTGCTTGTGATATTATCTAAAGAAGATAAGGTTATTCATATTCTTTGAGTGAAATTCATGTTGTTTGTTATAAGGTTGAAAATAAAAGTTCTGCTTGTGAATTATAATTGTTCTTTGCAGTGCTTACTTGGGTGGTCCCTTAAAGGTAGGGTTAAATTCATTCAAGCAACTTATGGTATAAGCATTCAATTGATCTCATAAGAAATAGTAACTGACAGATCCACAAAAGGGGTGGGTTTAAAAACTGTCTCACAAGATCATACAGTAAGTCCTCAGGAAATATAAAGACTCTGTAGCCCAGATAGCAAAGAAGGCATTGGCCATTTATAAATTACAGCTTATCACCATATTCATCATAGTAGGATTAGTAGAGTAGGTATAGTAGGTAATTTAGCCAAAGTTTAACATATATACTTTTGTAAGATACATATATCAATACACACATCTGATATCAGTCTGTTTAAGAAACTTATGCCATTCTGAGACTAGGAGATATCAGATTAAGAAACTAAATCTGCTATAAAAAGCATTAGTTGAAGGAACAACTAGTGAGTGGGTATACCCGTCTGGGTCCTACAGAGCCTAAAGTGAGAGAGTTAGTAACCAAATAGGTTCACTCTATAAGTTGGCCAAGTCAATTGGGGGGTTTGATCATAGGAGTTGACATTTCCTTAGAACCTATCCAATCTGTTGATTTGAGACCCAACAGATTGGCGACTCTGCTGGGGACAATTATTAAGACTCTGTTGTGGGAGAGAACTCAAAAGAAATAAATAACTTATGTCCTCTCAAGGAGAGAGGTGGCGGCTCTGAAATAAGAAAGAAGAATATCTATGGACGGAAGGAGATCAGTCACAAAAGGACAGCCTTTATCCCAGTTAGACTTTTCTGAACAAAAGAATAAAAACGAAAAGGAATCCATGAATGAATTCATGAGAGAAAGGTACAATCAGTATAAGTATGAAAACAACCAACATTCACCTTTAAGGGAATAGGATAAAGCAACTACTTCAAGTCCAGTGAATGAGGATTTGGTTGCAGCATATAGAGCCCAAAAGGGCCAATATCAAATTCCCCCTAGTTTTGAATGTCATGAAGCACTATCTAGACAAGACGCATCGACCTCATCAGGATCAAGTATGACCGACCCTGCGGATAGATTTGTAGATTTAACTAAAAAGATGATGGAGGCAACTGCTGAAATGAGAGATTCTGGAAGGACTCGGGAATGTTTGGAGTTATGTGCTAAATTAGGCATACATGTTGGTGAGGACGAATTTAATCAAGATGTAAACAATTATAGAAAAAGATGTGCTCAAACAGATCAGGGAGTGAGTAAAACAAAGAATGATGATTTTAAGGCTTATGAGAACCCCTTGTTTAGTAACAAAAGGAATGATCATGTGCAATCAAATGCACCACCAGTCCAACAAAATTTGCATAATAACTTTGCTGCTCATAACCAGTTTCCACCTCAAGGTCAATTTTATAATCAATGTCCACCCCCTGATCAATTTCAATATCAATACCAGAATCAATACCCTTTTCTTTATCAAAATCAAATGCCCTTATATGATAACATGAACCAAAACTTTAGGAATCCCCATGGGGGACATGGGATAATGAATATGGAACAAATGAGGCAGTTTGATTTCTCAGGAATGATGGTATACTCATATCCTATCCCGAATGAAATCAGGACTGCAATACCAAGATTCACTGGAAGTAATGCAATTACAGGGGAAGCTCATTATAAGGCTTTTGATGCAGTAATAGAGGATTTTGGTTTACCATATGAAGATGTAAAGATCAGGTTATTTATGCAGTCGTTAACAAAAGATGCAAGAGATTGGTTTAGAGCATTGCCTGATGCATCCATTAGAAGTCTTGTAGAATTCAAAAGCTTATTCCTTGAATAGTATGGAGACCATAACATCCCTGAATTTGCTTTGCATGAGATCATTAGCATCAAGAAGGAGCAGAATGAATTAGTGGTAGATTTTAACAAAAGATTTAACAGGGTTCTAAACAAAATTCCCAATAGGATGAAGCCAGTACCTGAGGTAAGCATTCTATATTACATCAATGCTTATGATAGTAAAATGAACTATGAGTTGAGAACTAGGAATCCTAGAGACCTCTGGGATGTTATGAAAGCTGCCATTATCATTGAAAATAACAGGAAGGCCCTGGTAAAGTGGGAAAGAGAGAAGATGCAAGGTTGTACAATCCTAAAGCACCCAAAGCTAACAAGGATGAGGATAAGCTTGACAAAGTTTTGAATGCTCTAAAAGATCTATCTGTGAGGGTAAACAAAACAGAGAAGCAACAATATTATCGTCCTGAAAGGCCCAGGTTGCATGATATGCCCTATAACACTACATGGAAAGATGGAAAACTAGTACACAGGAACCACAAAGATAACCAACAAGTCCCAGATCCCTTGAAAAGAACAGTAAATTACACTCAAGATGATGACATGTGGTGTTATGCCACATGCTCCTTCTTTGTGTGCTGTAGCAAGAGGATTGCAGGAGGAAGAGAATGGATATGAGGAGCATATGGGCGACCCAACTATTAACATCATATCCTGTACAGAAGAAGGAAGACCAGATCCCATGAACATTGATCAGTGTTCTGTGTTACCCGTAATCACCAACATAGGGGAAGGTGTTAAGCTCAGAATCCCCACTGAAGAAGAAAAAAGAAGAATTACAACTTCTGCCATTGCACAAGCAAAAAGGACTTATGATTTGAGGAATAGAATGGTGAATCCAGAGCAAGGTAAACCGGCTAGTCTTTCTATAAAAGAAACTGATGAGACACCCAAGCAAACAAATAAAGCAACTAAGACCAAGGAAGTTGTACCAAAGAATAATAAAAAGGGTCTTGATGTTCAAAAGGAAGAAATAGCAAAATTTCCTTCAGCACAACACTCTACTTCATTTGATATTTCAAATGCATTAACACAATTAAAAGTTTTTGTTCCATTGATGGAAATAATAAAGTTTCCTGAATACAGAGAAAAAACTCTGGAGATGATTTCAAGTATCCAAGAAGAAAAGGTAAATCAACAAAAACAAGAGGTTCCAAAAGGTGACAATAATGAACAAATGGCCCCAGTTATATATTTAGGGTCTACTATAACCAAAAACCCAACACAGGTAGGCCCATTTTATCTCACTTTGGTGATAAACAATAAGAAAATAAAGAATTGTATGATCGACTCAGGAGCAACTATAAATGTTATGCCTGTTGGGGTGATGAAAGAGCTTGGATTGGAAGTTGATACTACCTTTGGGAAGTGTTATGCCATGGACAACAGGTCGGTTCCAGTGGTTGGTGTCATGAAGGATGTAGAGTTCAAGTTGGCAGCTTGTCCAGAAGCATCGTACAAAACAGATATTATAGTGGTGGATGTTCCTCCAAACTATGGAATGTTGCTGTCTAGGCAATGGTCAAATATGATTGGTGGATATGTGTAGTTGGATTTATCATATGCTACAATTCCAATCAATGGACAGGAGGTAAAAATTGATAGAGAGCCCCGGTCCACATATATCATAGAAGACATGGAAGAATCAGCAAATCAAATATGCTTTTTGCAAACTGATATGGACAATTTCCAAGTGCAATTGACAAAACCTAAGTTTAAAGAGTGGATCTCCATTGAATCATGTCTAACTGAAAAGGATGATCAAGTATGGAAAATGTTCTTTGATGGGTCTTGTAGCAAGGAAGGAAGTGGGGCTGGAATCCTATTTATTTCACCCACAGGGGAAACCTACAAATATTCTTTCAAGTTGTTATTTGAGTGCACGAATAACATTGCAGAGTATGAAGCTTTACTCACTGGTCTTAACATAGCAGTTAAGCATGGAATTAAATTGCTCAGTGTCTTTGGTGATTCAGAATTGATAGTCTCACAAGTGAAGGAGAAATATGCCTCAAGACACTTGAGAGTGAAACAATATAGGAATGTTGTCTGGGATACTATGGAGCTTTTTGATGCTTTTCAAATAAATTGGATAGATAGATCAAAGAACATCATGGCAGATTTTTTGGCAAATATTGCATTGAAGGATAATGATATAACACTAACTGGGATATCTGAAGTAGAGATGAAAGTAAGACCATCTATTCCTGTCAACTTATATAATTGGCAAGTGTTTCAAGATGATGCAGATCTACTAAAATTCTTACAGTGTGTTGATCATTATCAGATTCAGGCTATAAATTTCAATGACTTTGTGGAAAAGACTGAAGGTAAAGAAACTTTATTTGGACATGAAATCATACAACTGAAGTCAAACAAATTACCAAGAGGCCTAGTAGCATTAGAAAGGACTTTCAATACTCAGGATGTGGTTGAGACTAAAGGATCAACTGTTAAAGAAAGTGATGTGGAACAAGTCAATTTAGGAAATGAAGAAACTCCTAGAAATGTTTTTATTGGGAAAAGGTTAACTCCTGCCATGAGGCAACAACTAATAATATTGCTAAAGAGGTATAAACACGTGTTCGCATGGTCTTATGAAGATCTTAAAGCTTATAGAAAAAATCTTTTTCAGCATGAGATACCACTTAAGCCGGAAGCTAAACCATTCAGACAAAAGAAGAGACCTATTAATCCAACACTATTACCAAAAATGAGGGAAGAGATCATAAAAATGAAAGATGCAGGAATTATTGAACCCTCCAGATATTCCACATGGGTCTCTAACTTGGTGCCAGTCAGAAAGAAGAATGGGGACATTAGATTGTGTGTGGACTTTAGAAACCTTAACATATCATCTCTAAAGGACAATTATCCATTGCCAAATATGGATAACATGTTGTAGAAGGTGACAGGGTGTGAGTTATTGTCTATGATGGATGGGTTTTCAGGTTATAATCAGGTGAAAGTTAAAGAAACTAAAAAATATAAGACAACCTTTACAACTCCATGGGGCACTTATGTCTATGCACGAATGCCATTTAGATTGACTAATGCTGGTGCTACATTTCAGAGGGCAATGGATGTGGCTTTTGCAAAATTGATTGACATAATCATGGTAGTCTACCAAGATGACTTAACTGCATACTCAAAGAAAGTTGAGGATCATTGTGAGTATCTTGAAGAGATATTCAAGAAAGCCTTAGAGTATGGGATTTCCTTAAATCCTAAAAAATGCCACTTTGGTGTCGAAGAAGGAAAGTTACTTGGACACATAGTATCCAAGGAAGGGGTGAGAATTGACCCTGAAAGGGTGGCAGCTATCAATGAGATTCCCATTCCCCGAACCATCAAGGCTATCCAATCATTCTTGGGACAAATAAATTTTGTAAGAAGGTTTATTTTAAATTTTGCAGACATAATAAAACCTATAGTAAGGATGTTAAAGAAAGGAGCCCAAATAGATTGGACTAAGGAAGCAATCGACTCCTTTATAGCAATCAAAAGAGCAATTTTAGAAGCACCAGTACTAATCTCTCCAGATTTTAGCAAGCCTTTTATAATATTCTCATTCACCTCCTGTCACACAATAGCGGCAGTATTACTGCAGAAGAATCAAGAAGGGTATGAGCAGCCCATTGCATATTTTAGCAAGTCTTTGAGCCCCTCAGAAATAAAATATGAGTTGAATGAAAAGCAAGCTTACGCCTTGGTCAAATTAGTAAAATAGTTTAGACCATACTTAGTAGGGGCTAAAGTTATAGCATATGTTCCCAATGCAACAGTGAAAGATATCTTCAGACAAACTGAGGTCACAGGTAGAAGATGTAAATGGATCAACCAAATACAAGAGTTCAACATTGAACTCAAAATTTCACAAGTTATCAAAGGTTAAGGATTGGCCAAACTCATGACAGGAATGGAGATTGAGGAGTCCTGTGTAAATCAAGTAGGGTTGGAAGAAGCCAATTTCAGTATTGAGAATACAGCATGGTACACTGATATCATGTATTACCTTAAGCACTTGAAATGTCCAGATGGTATGACTGATAATCAGAGAAGAACTTTAAAGCTGAAATCTGCAAAATATGTGATTGTCAATGGGGACTTGTATTGGAAAAACAGAGACGGGATATTACTATTATGTCTAGATGACTACCAAGCAAAGAAAGTTCTTCAAGAAATGCATGATGGGGTTTGTGGTGGTCATTTTTCAGCTAGGACTACTGCACACAAGATATTGAGAGCTGGATACTTTTGGCCATGTGTTTTCAATGACTCTTACAGATATGTCAGAAAGTGTGAAGCTTGTCAAAAAATTTCAGGCAAAATGAAATATCAAGGGTCACTCCCATTAAGACCAATGCTAGCTGAAGAACCATTTCAGAAATGGGGAATAGATTTCATAGGAGAGATATCAGAAAATTCCAGCGGAGGACACAGATGGATATTGGTCGCTACAGACTATTTTACCAAATGGGTAGAGGCAATACCCACTAGACAGGCTACTAGTAAAGTAGTAATAAAATTCATAATAGAGAACATTATCACTAGATTCGGTGTTCCTGCAAGGATTATCTCAGACAATGGTATGTCCTTTAGGTCTGAGGAATTCAACACTTTTTGTGAAGAATATGGCATCAAAATATCTCATTCTTCTCCTTACCACCCTCAAAGAAATGGGCAAGCCGAATCAAGCAACAAAAACATCCTAAAGATCATTAAAAAGATGCTAGGACACAACAAGAGGGCATGGGATTCAAAGTTGAGTCTTGCATTATGGGTAGATAGAATAACAGTAAAGAAATCTACGGGAAAGTCTCCATTTGAGTTGGTTTATGGCAAAAGGGCCAGATTGCCTTTGGACAATCTCCTGCCTGTACATAGATTCATGACTCAAAAAGGGATAGATGTTGAAGATCCTTCACAAGAGAGGATAATGCAGTTAGTAGAGCTTGATGAAGTCTGAGTAGAGGCTCAGAAGCAGAATATCAAAATTCAAAATCAGATGAAGAGGTTGTATGACAAGAGGACAACAGATAGGAAACTTTATGTGGGTGATTGGGTTTTAATGTGGAATGCCAGGAGTCAAGACAAAGGCAAGCATGGCAAATTTGAGGCCTTATGGATCGGACCATATGTGATTATGGATAAAAAGGGAGAAGATTCTTACCTTCTCCAAAGTGCAACAGGGGAAGTCCAAGAATTGCCAGTACATGGACAATTCTTGAAAAATTTATTTTCTTAATAGATTCTGTTATATATACAGTAGGTTAGGATCCACTTCCATTGTAAATACCATGACTTGTCAAAATGTATCCTCGCTAACCAGAGATTCTGAATTCTTGAAGACATACACAATATGCCTCCTCAGTCAGAGCCACTGTTGAACAATATATTTGAATGTAAAAATCTGCCCAAAGGTGCGATAGCTAAAAGATCATCGGCCAAAAATATCACGTCGAGCATCTCAAGATGAGTTTCACCAAAAGAATAGTTTCATCGAAATATAGCATAAAGTGGAAAACACTAAGTTAAAATGACTTTGGCAAAATATCTCTTTCGGTAAATAAAAGAAACCACTCATCGATATTCCAGTTTCATCGAAAAGTGAAAGGCAAACAAAAGGTGAAGTCGAGGAAATATAATTGCCGAAGAAACTTAAAAAGCATTCATCGAAGAACAAATCTTATCGACAACAATATGTCGATAAAAACATAGAGATTTCATCGATAAAAGAAGGACATCGAAGAAAAAGGATTTCGGAGGGCTCGCGTGAACTTTCACTGAAGTACAAAACTCATCGAAATATGATTTCGATGAAACTCACAAATAACTCATCGAAAAAGATTTCATCGAGGAGAAGATAATTTCATGGAGACTAGAAGATGGTTTTTTGACAAGGGCCATTCACTGATGAGGTGATATCAAGGAAAATGAACTTTCGATGAAAGATTAAAGCATTCAATCGAAGACAAGGGTTTCATCGGAAACTCGATTCACAATCAGCTGAACAGTACTTCCCGCGAAGGAATTAAAAGCTCAATTCAAGGATGTCACATCTGCAATTAAGTTTGAACATTTGAGTAGCCGTTGTAAACATAGAGACATTAACTATTGCACAAGTTGCTCACATAATTACAACTGAATTGATCAGATTTTCATAAAGAACCAGATCGTTGCCAAAAGACGGGAAGTTACGAGGAGCTAGTTCATAAACAACAGTCAGAGGAGCTCGACGATTTTCCAAGTAAGTGTGATATCTCATATTGATTAAAGTCATGGAACCCTCTTCTTCTTCTAAAAAGAGTAGGAAAGGAAAGGAATTGAACCCTGAAGAGAAACCCAAACGACAGAAAAAGGAGGGTAGAGCTTTAGCTCAGGATCTATTAGACCAGTGCCTGACATCCAGTGTGAGGTCCAAAAAAATCAAAAGTGAAGAGGAAGGGTTGGAAGATAGATTTGACCATTTAGGAGAAATATGGATTGAAATCAGAGGACATGAGTTGTTCTTATTTGGTTACAAGAGAAGGGATGCTCCTGAGCCTGTGAGTAACCTGTGGAAGAAAAATTTAGGGAAATTGGTAGTTCTGAATGTATTTGTGGACGTCAAATTAATTAAAGCCCTAGTAGATTCTTATGATCCAAAAACCAAAACCATATATGACTACTGAGGAAATCCTATGGTGGTAATAGACTATTGATATGGTGTTTGATCTGGACTAGGATGTAGAAGAGAAAATTGACATACAGAAACTGTCACAAGAGTTCTTCAATTTAGAGAACATCTATAGGACATGGAGACTACCCATTCACTGACCAAAAGTGGGAAAATCCTTAGTTCCTTTCAGTAAAGATGACAAGGTGCCTTTTGATGTCAACCAATTCCATCCATATTTCAAGTATACATACTATGCTACAGCCCAAGTATTAGGCTTAGAAGCTCATCCTCTCATGGATATTGGGGTTATGGTTCTCTATACTGATCTACAATCAAAAGACCCTAGGCCATTTGACTATGCCACTTATGTTGCAGAAGCCTTAAATCATGGGTTGGAAAAGTTAAAAGGAGACCTTGTAAATGTTCATTTCTCATTGTATTCCTTATTGATGCACATTATTCTCTATTGTGGACAAGACTTCAATTTCTTGTCAGACGATTTTAGCATCAGAGCTTATGATAAAAATGGTTTGAAGAAACCAGTCCAGTTGTGGGTTTCTGCATGGGATCAAATATTTATAAACAACCAATATTGGCACTTTCAGGAATATTTTGTAAAACCACTTAGTGCAGCCTTCAGACAACATAGAAGTTATACTCTGTCTCCTGAAATCAAAAGATTCCTCAGGCCAAAAGACTTCTCTCTAGAGTCTCAGATTGATCACAACTGGGGTGATTGGTATTTCCACCCTAATCATACAGAAATCAAGGTATTCAGATATGAAGGAAAGCCATACATGCTTCCAATCACAGTGCTAAACAGGATGGCTAGTCTAGAGAATGTAAGACAATTATTTGCTGCCAATGCCAAACATCTCACAGATTTTGGTAGACAATTTATTGTGCCAGGGTTACTAGTGTTTTCTGATTTCATTCTCAAAAGTTCTAAAAGGTATCATTTACTTCAAAATAAGTTAGATTATTATGGCATGACTCTGGGTGATCCTAGAGAGAAATTTGATCCTGAGGGATATATAAAGGCTGCAAGGGCATCACAGAAACTAAAAGCTAGAATACATGTGGCTCAGATGCCAGATGATTTAATCAGGAACCTTGAAAGGGATGAGGCCAAGGTTTTGAGAGAAAGAAGCGAGATGACTTGGGAAGCTTTCAAGTGGAAAAGAGCAAGGGGGATGGTGGATGGAGACCTACTTGGAAACCTCCAAGATCCTTCGGAGATAGCCAAAAAACTACTTCAGCATGAGGTAGAGATTATGCATAGAGTACCCCCATAGTTCCTCCATTTGGTCAACACTGGAAAAGATAGTAAGCCATTGGCTCACATGTCACCACAATCAACTACTAGTAGCATCCCTGTTGACTCCCCTAGAGAAGATTATCCCCCTGGTTTTGAAGCAGAGGTAGATGTGGAAACTGGTGAATTTAATATTAGAGATGTAGTTGATATAAGGATGATAGAGCATGAAGACTTTGTTGCGGATGACGGATTCGCTTCCTTAGGAGAATTCCTTTCATTCTTATACCAGTACAAGGGGGCTCATGTGAGACGAAGTATGGCTAGGAGATCAGAAGAAGAGCAGATGAGAAGGTTGCAAGATGAGATAGATGCTCTCATGAAAGATATGACCCTTGAGAAAGGGAGGAGAATATTAAAGGAGGTTGGTGTTATCATTTTTTCAGGTTGGGATATAAATTCAGCACTTTTGTTTGATGGATTCTTGAAGAAGCAAGACCTAAATCAATAGATATTGCCTCAAGAAATAGATAAATTATTCATAGGCTTAGGATATGATCCTGATCAAAAAGCTCTCCTACAATGGGCACTGTATCCAAGAGGAAAAAGACCAATTATTGTGGATATTGAAGAAACCTTTGGACACCTTATGATCCATCAGGTAGGAAAGATTGACCCTAGGGTCACTGCAAGATTAAACTTGGATGTAGCCAAATTAAATCTGGATCAGACAGAGTTTTTGGTCAGGGAAAACATTACGTATAAGGGTTTATGTGAAAAATATAAGGAGGAGAATCAAAGGCTACAAGCAAAGATATTGCAGCTTGAGACAGGAACTCCTTTGAGTGAGTATACTTCATATCCCACAGGACAAAGCTGGATGATGTCTCTGATGTTCTGTATTGGAAATACCAAGCAGAAAAGGCTACCAAACAGGTGAGTAACATTCAACAAAAGATGGATAAATTGGTTAATGATATCATTGAACACAGGTTCAACACCATGCTCATACATGTTGAACATTATTGGAGGGTGTACACTGGAACCATAAAAGCATTAAGAGAGCATGAAAGGTTAAAAGCACGATTGCATGAAGTGATAAGCAATATTGATGTGATGACGCCAGAGGAGAAAATAGAAGGGACTTTGTATATGGAGAATCATGTTAAATACGAAGATGCGTTGAGAAGAGATCTTCAAGAATTGGATGATGGGAGCCCTATTGGAATGCCCTCGATTTATAAAGAGGGAGAATTGATATCTATGGAGGGATGGTGGGATGAACTTATAAGCGTCAAGGATCGAGCCCTGTCAAGATTGGATTGAAACAAAGATATGGCCCCTACCATCAACCAGATGATATTCGAATACCTCTCACAGGGAGAAGAGTTAAAGAAACGGAGCGTCAAGATCAAGACTTTTAAAGAAGATGATTACATTCATCATTTAGGGATGCTTAATCTCTTTTTACTTAAGTTTGTTAGGAATGTTCAAATTGACAATTAGTATTTCGAAAAGACACGTCTTTTCGTAGATAGCATTTGCTCTCATATATATATGAGAGAGGTTTTTTGTAATGAAGGGGATAAGATATATGAGAGCTTGAAAGCTTCCTGTTATAAAATTTTTGATGGATACATAATATAATCAGTCATCTTTTCTTTGCGTATGCGCTGTGGATTATTTCATTTGTTGTTGGCAGTTGCTTGTGATATTATCTAAAGAAGATAAGGTTATTCATATTCTTTGAGTGAAATTCATGGTGTATGTTATAAGGTTGAAAATAAAAGTTCTTCTTGTGAATTATAATTGTTCTTTGCAGTGCTTACTTGGGTGGTCCCTTAAAGGTAGGGTTAGATTCATTCAAGCAACTTATGGTATAAGCATTCAATTGATCTCATAAGAAATAGTAACTGACAGATCCACAAAAGGGGTGGGTTTAAAAACTGTCTCACAAGATCATACAGTAAGTCCTCAGGAAATATAAAGACTCTGTAGCCCAGATAGCAAAGAAGGCACTGGCCATTTATAAATTACAGCTTATCGCCATATTCATCACAGTAGGATTAGTAGAGTAGGTATAGTAGGTAATTTAGCCAAAGTTTAACATATATACTTTTGTAAGATACATAGATTAATACACACATCTGAAATCAGTCTGTTTAAGAAACTTAATCCATTATGAGACTAGGAGATATTAGATTAAGAAACTAAATCTGCTATAAAAAGCATTAGTTGAAGGAACAACTAGTGAGTGGGTATACCCGCCTGGGTCCTGCATAGCCTAAAGTGAGAGAGTTAGTAACCAAATAGGTTCACTCTATAAGTTGGCCAATTCAATTGGGGGGTTTGATCATAGGAGTTGGCATTTCCTTAGAACCTATCCAATCTGTTGATTTGAGACCCAACACCTCCCTCACTATTCACCTCACTGTCTCTCCCTCCCTATATTATTACCCACCTTTCTGTCCCCCTCTAGGTTTCTCACTTATCTAATTGTCCACCCTCTAGTTCTCTCCCCCCCTCTCCACCTTTCTCTCCCTTCTGCTTACCTCTATCTATTTATGAACTCTCTCTCTCTCTCTCTCCAAACCCTTCTATCCCCTCATTCTCTAGGTCTCACAATCCCTCCATGTCTACCTCTCTATCCATCTCCTCTTACTCATCTCTTTCTTCTTCTATCTCTTCTATTCTCCCTCCCTCCCCTCTCCAAGTCTCTACCTTCCTTTCTTCCTCTCTCCCTCTCTATCTCCCTCTCCCACTCTCTCATCTTCTCTCTTCCTCTCTTATTCTCTATCTTCATTATCTATGTCATTACCTCTCCATCCCACCCTATCTCCCCTCTGTATGTTTCTCCCTCCCTTCCTCTCCACCTATCTACCTCTACATATAGGCTGCGTTACCCACCTCTCTTTATCCCCCTCTATCTATCTCACTCCTCTCTGGCCATCTAGGTCTCTCACCTATCTATATGCCCCCTCTATAGTTCTCCATGTCCCTCTCTACCTCTCTCTCCCTCCTCCTTAACCGTATCCCTTTATGAACTCCCTCCTTTTCTCTTCCTCCCCTAACCTTTTTATCTCCTCTTTCCATAGGTATCTCACTCTCTCCATGTCTACCTCTCCATCCATCCCCTCTTACTCCTCTCTTTGTTCTTCTATCTCTTCTATTCTCCCTCCCTCCCTTCTCTAGGTCTCTCCCTTCATTTCTTCCCCTCTCCCTCTCTACCTCCCCATCCATACATACCCCCATATATATCTCACTCCCCCACTTTTTAATTCTCTCTTCCTCTTTTATTCTCTCTCTACATTCTAGGTCATCAACTCTCTCTCACCTCTCTAGGTTTACCACTTCCTTCTTCTCCACCTATCTACCTCTACATCATGTCTCATTACTCACCTCTCTCTCCCTCCCTCTATCTATCTCATTCCTCTCTCTTGTCATCTAGGTCTCTCATCTCTCTTTCCCAATATATTTATTTCCCTCTCTCTTCCCCTATATCTCCCTCCCTATTTACCCCTATCTATTTTTGAACTCTCTCATCCTCTTCTCACTTTCCCCCCACCTCTACATCATCTCCTTCCCTAGGTCTTGTAGTCCCTCCATGTCTACCTCTCCCTTAATCCCCTCATACTCTTCTCTCTCTTTATTCTTTCATCTCTCCTCTTATCCTTCCCTCCCATTTATAGGCATCTCTATTATTTTCTTCCCCTCTCCCTCTCTATCTCCCTCTCCCTCCTTATCCCATCTCTCTCTCTCTTCCCTACTAATTCTTATTCTCTCTTTATCTTCTACATCATCAGCTTTCTATCACACCCTCTCTAACCCTCTCTAGGTTTCTCCCTCATTCCCTCTCCACCTCTCTACATCTCCATCCATATCTCATTACCAACCTCTCTCTACTGCCCTCCATCTATCTCAACCCTCTCTCTCTCTCACCCTATCTAGGTCTCTCACGCCTCTCTCCCCCTCTAGGTATCTTATATCTCTATATAACCCATTTGGGTATGTACAGGAGCATGGTGGGCCATATAACCCTTTAGGAAACCATTACTATCTTTCTTAGGAAACCATATAACCTCTTAGGACAACATATGGTGTCGTTACAAGTCATATGGTCTCCTAAGGGGTCATATTGTGTCACTATGGGTCATATGGTGTTCTATGACCCCTTAGGATACCATATGATCTCTTTGAACACCATATGAGCCCTAACAACACCATATAGTGTCTTAAGGGGTCATTTGGTGTTGTATGACCCCTATGGACATCATATGACCCATTAGGATACCATATGACCCCTAATGACACCATATGACCCCTAACATTACCATATAGTGTCCTAAGGGGTCATATGGTATTCAATGACCCCTTATGACACCATATGCCCCATAACGATACCATATAGTGTCATTAGGGGTCATATGGTGCCTAAGGGGTCACATGGTGTCGTTAGGGGTCATATGATGTCCTAAGGGGTTATATGGTGCCCAAATTGATCATAGAATACCATATGACCCCTTAAGACACCATATGATCCCTAACAACACCATATGACCCCTTAGGACACCATATGACCCCTAACGACACCATATTGTGTCTTGAGGGGTCAGATGGTGTCACAAGTGGTCATGTCATGTACTAGGATGTTAAAAGGGGTCATATGGTGTCCTAGGGGGTCACATAACACCATATGACCCCTCAGGACACCATATGACCTCTTAAGACACCATATCGTGTCATTAGGGGTCATATGGTGTCGTTAGGGGTCATATGGTGTCCTAAGCGGTCATATGGTATTCTATGACCCATTAGGATGCCATATGACCCCTTAGGACACCATATAATTCCTAACGCCACCATATAGAGTCCTAAGAGGTTATATGGTGTTCTATGACCCCGTAGGACACAATATGACCCCTAATGACAACATATGTTGTCCTAAGGGGTCATATGGTGTTCTATGACCCCTTAGGATGCCATATGAGCCCTCAGGACACCATACAACACCATATGACCCCTCATGACACCATATTGTGTCCTAATGGGTCATATGGTGTCCTAAGGGTTCACAGAACACCATATGACTCCTTAGGACACTATATGACCCCTAATGATGTCAAATGACCCCTTAAAACACCATATGGTGTTGTTAGGGGTCATATGGTGTCCTAAGGGGTCATAGAACACCATATGACCCCTTAGGACACCATATGACCCCTAAAAACACCATATGACCCCTTAGGACACCATATAGTGTTCTTAGAGGTAATATGGTGTGTTAAAGTGTCAAATAGTGTCCTAAGGGGTCACAAAACATCATATAACCCCTTAGGACACCTTATGATCCCTTAGGACACCATATGACCCTTAACGACACCATATGGTGTTGTTAGGGGTCATATGGTGTCCTAATGGGTCATAAAATACCATATGACCCCTTAGGACACCATACGCTCCTAACGACACCATATGATGATGTTAGGGGTCATATGGTGTCCTATGATCCCTTAGGACACCATGTGACCCATTAGGACACCATATGATGATGTTAAGGGTCATATAGTGTCTTAAGGGGTCATAGAACACCATATGACCCTATAGGACACCATTTGACCCCTTAGGACACCATTTGGTATTGTTAGGGGTCATATGGTGCCTTAAGGGGTTATAGAACACCATATGACCCCATGGGACACCATATAACCTTTAACGACACCATATGACCCCTTAGGACACCATATGGTGTCTTTAGGGGTCATGTGGTGTCATGTGGAGTCATGTGGTGTCCTAAGGGGTCATAGAACACCATATGACCCCTTAGGACATCATATGACCCCTTAGGAAACCATATGACCCCTTTGGACACCATATGGTGTATTTAGGGGTCATATGGTGTTCTAAGGGGTCATAAAACACCATACGACTCTCTCATATATATTCCTTACTCTCTTATTGTCTCTCTCAATTCTCAAGGTCACCATGAACCCCTAGGACACCATATGACCCCTTAGGTATTGTTAGGGATCATATTGTGTCCTAAGGGGTCATAGGGTATCCTATGACCCCTTAGGACACCATATGATTCCATAGGACACCATATGGTGTCTTTATGGGTCATATGGTGTCCTAAGGAGTCATATGGTGTTAGATGAAGGATACCATATGGTGTCCTTTATGGGTCGCATGGTGTGCTAAGGGGTCATATGGTGTTGTATGACCCCTTAGGACAACATATTGTGTTGTTATGGGCTATATAGTGTTTTGAGGGGTCATATGGTATCCTATGACCCCCTAAGGGGTCGTTAGAGGTCATATTGTGTCCTATGACCCTTTAGGACACTATATGACCCCTTAGGATACAATATGGTGTCGTTATGAGTCGTATGGTGTCCTGAGGGGTCATATGGTGTCCAATGACCCCTTAGGGCACCATATGACCCCTTAGGATACAATATGGTGTCATTATGGGTCATATGATGTCCTAAGGGGTCATATGGTGTAGGACACCATATGAGCCCTCATATGGTGTTGTTATGGGTTGTATGGTGTCCTAAAGGGTCATATGGTGTCCTATTACCCCTTAGGACACCATATGGTGTCATTATGGGTCTTATGGTGTGCCAAGGGGTCATGTGGTGTTATATGACCCATTAGGACACTATATGACCCCTTAGGACACCATATGGTGTCATTATAGGTCGTATAGAGTGCTAAGGGGTCATATGGTATCATATAACCCCCTAAGGGGTTGTTAGGGGTCATATTGTGTCATAAGGAGTCATATTGTATCCTATGACCCCTTAGGACACCATATGACCCCTTACGACACAATATGGTGTTGTTATGCATCGTATTGTGTCCTAAGGGGTCATATGGTGCCCTATGACCCCATAGGACACCATATGACCCCTTAGGTGTCATTAGGGATCATATTGTGTAATAATTGGTCATATGGTATCCTATGACCCCTTAAGACACCATATGGTGTTGTTATGGGTTGTATGGTATCCTAAGGGGTCATATGGTGTCCTATGATCCCTTAGGACACCATGTGACCCCTTAGGATACCATATAGTGTCGTTCTGGGTTATATGGTGTCCTAAGGGGTCATATAGTGTTATATGACCCCTTAGGACACCATATAACCACTTACATGTTGTTAGGGTTCATATTGTGTCCTAAGGGGTCATATGGTGTCCTATGACCCCTTAGGACACCATATGATCCCTTAAGTGTCGTTAGGGGTCATATTGTGTTCTAAAGGGTCATATGGTGTCCTATGACCCCTTAGGACACCATATGACCCCTTAGCACATCGTATAGTGTCAATATGGGTCATATGGTGTCCACAGGGATCATCTAGTGTTTTGTGACCCCTTAGGACACCATATGGTGTTGTTTTGGGTCATATGGTGTCCAATGACACCTTAGGACACCATATGGTATCGTTATGGGTTGTATGGTGTCCTAAGAGGTCATATGGTGTCCTATGACCCCTTAGGACACCATATGACTCCTTAGATGTTATTAAGGGTCATATTATGTCCTAAGGGGTCATATGGTGTCATATGACCCCTTAGGACAACATATGACCCCTTAGGTATCATTAGGGGTCATATTGTATCCTAAGGGGTCATATGGTGTTCTATGACCATTTAGGACACCATATGACCCCTGAGGACATCATATGGTGTCATTATGGGTTGTATTGTGTCATAAGGTGTCATATGGTGTGCCCTTAGGGCACCATATGACTCCTTAGGTGTTGTCAAGGGTCATATGGTGTCTTATGACCCCTTAGGACACCACTTGGTGTTGTTGTGGGTCGTATGTTAAGGAGGAGGGGAAGAGAGATAGAGAGGGAGAGAGAGAACTATAGAGGGGACATATAGATAGGCAAGAGACCTAGATTTCAAGAGAGGAGTGAGATAGATAGAGGGGGATAAAGAGAGGTGGGTAACAAGACCTATATGCAAAGGTAGATAGGTGGAGAGGAAGGGAGGGAGAAACCTAGAGAGGGGAGAGAGGGTGGGTTGGAGAGTTAATGAAATAGACAATGAAGAGAGAGGATAAGAGAGATAGAGAGATAATGAGAGAGTGGGGGAAGGATATATAAATGGAGAGGGGAAGAAAGGAGGGGAGAGATCTAGAGAGGGAAGGGAGAGAGAAGAGAAGAGATAGAAGAAAAAAGAGATGAGTAAGAGGGGATGGATGGAGAGGTAGAAATGGAGGGAGCGAGATACATAGAGAACGAGGAGATGGATCTAGGTTTGTAGAGAGAGAAGAGAGGGAGAGTGTTCATAAATAGATAGGGGCAAGGGAAAGGGGGAGAAAGGTGGAGAGGGAGGGAGATAACTAGAGAGTGGACAATTAGATAAGTGAGAAACCTAGAGGGGGAGAGAGAGGTGGGCAATAATATAGGGAGGGAGAGGTAGTGAGGTGAATAGGGAGGGAAGGAGAGCCCTAGATATGGGGAGAGAGAGGATAGAAGGGATCGGTAGTGAACAAGAGAAATGAGTGGGAGGGGAGAGAAATAATAAGAGAGTGAGAGAGAAGAGAGAGGAAGGGTGTCAAGGATATAAATTAGGGTACAAGGAAGGGATGAAAGGTAGAGAGGGTAGGATATACCTAGAGAGGGGAAAAAGAAGTGAGAGAGACACGAGAGGGAGAGAGATAGGTGTAGAGTTTAGGGAAGATAAAGATAGTGAGATATGGATCTAAAGAGTGCTAATAGGAGAATGTTGATTATTGAAATTTGACCAAGTATGAAAGTCAATATGATCCTCTAAAAACAAGAATCTACATTATAACTCCTATAGAGTTGAAACCACTCTCAAACATCCTACCAATATATACATGAAATATAACTTAAAGTGACTTATACTTAAATATTATATTTCATGTATATATTTGCATCACAAAACCTTCAAATTGGACAATGAAAGACATTTGGCGTGTGCCAAATTTGGTGCTCGCCAAATGAAAAAATTTGACTTTTCTCATTTGGCGCACGCCAAATTTGGCGCGCACCAAATGGGAAAAGTCATTTTTTTTCATTTGGCGAGCATCAAACAGGGCGAGCGCCATATTTGGCACTTGCCAAATGGTCTGCATTGGGAACTACCAACCCTTTGGGTTGGATTGTACTTGGGCTTCCAACCCAAAGGGTTGGATGACCATTTCAGGCCTGAGACGTGTTTTTAGTAGAGGATTAGAAAATTTTCACATATTTTTGGCCGTGCTCTCCATCAGGTTTGCACGTGTTTCAATAAAACTAAAAAAAAATACCATAGAGACCTCAATCTCTCTCTTAGCTATCCAAGCATGTAATTCTTTTCACATTTTGATTTCGTTAAGGCTTTCATCTATAATTTCTTTTGTTAGTGTGTTCGTTTTTGGTCAAAAACCAACATGCACTATTTTGGGTATAGTTTTTTACATGTTCATCGGATTTTGAAGAAACTTACATTTTTAGAAACTAGACTCCATTCTACACAATTTAAAAAAAAAACTTTTCATTTTTTATTAGTTATCAATGATTTTAGGGGGGAGCACGCACAAATTTTTGTTTTTCAAGATGTGTCCACTTCAAAAATTAGTAAAAAATCATATGCTCATTAAAACATTAGCAGAAAAATCTGGCATAAACTACAAGGTGTTAACTAATTTCTCACCAAAGTGATTTTAAAAATTCAAAAAAAAAGTTAACATTTTAGGGGGGCCACAACAGACACTATGTTATGTTTTTTGCATAAAAAATAGGACCACTTTTTGTGGCCCCCCTTTTTGAAGCCCTTAATCTCCCCAATTTTGAAAAAAAATTAGTAGTTTAGAAAGTAGACTCGAAGCACTCTGACTCTTGTTCTTGTTGCATCTTCAAATTTGGAGTCTAACTATCTTCAATTTGTCGTTGAAGTTCAAACTTTGTTGATTTCAGAAAAAAGTGGCATCTTAAGACCCCCTTTTGGTACCACAACTTGGTGCACATACCCTTATGCATTAATTAGCATAATATCCAGATTGTTTGCACTTGTAACAATTGATGTTCCTTTGTATTGAATTTGTTGAATGTGTTCTAGATTTGAACTGATTAGCTTTATGACCAAACCATTCCATATATAACAATATCTATGAAATTTACTATTCACCTTGTTTGATCCAGCTGGATTATGATTCTAACTCATAGCATGATTTATATAGTAATTGTTTTTGTGACCAAACCTCTTGCAATTGTAACATTGAATGCTTCTACAGTCTACAACCTTATGACCAAATTTACTTCATTAAAAACAACAACCAATAAATAATGGTTACCTTTGTGCATTCGGTTGACGAACTGGTAGTCTCTTTGTAGTATATCTCTGATTTTGGGTTTTACTTACATCTTTAGGTTTTTTTTCTACTTCAAATTTGACTTCCTTGTCTTTGTCTTTATCATTCTGATTTTAACATTCAACAATATGAAATCCAAGTGTAGTCTTGTCTAAATGAGTTTTCTGCATGTTAATCAAATCTTCCAAAAAATTTCTTCTATCAAGAACCTTTCTTCCTTCAACTTATTCACTTCTTCTAGCTTCTCACATTCTTCTTTCTTCAGCTTGATTGCTTCTTTCAGGGTTTCCTCAATCTCGTTCTTCTCCTTAATCTATGGTATCAGATCTTTAATGGTTTCATTCATCTACTTCAACTGATTGTTAACTTCCTTATGTCTCAATTTGAACTTCCAGATTTGTTCTCTCAGCTTCTGCACAGATTCATTCGCTACCTTCACATTCTCTTTCAATTCTTCAATCTCAGATTCCACATTTTTCAGATCTTCAAGAGTTGTCTTCAATTCCTCATCTAGATTCGATATTCTTTGGTTATACACATCAGTGCCATGATTTAACCAATAAGGATCTCCCTCAAGTTGTTAAGCTTTCAAGCAAGGGACCAAGCTCTGATACCAATTGTAGAATTGGTTGAATGGACCAAAATACTAAGAGGAGGGGTGATTCAATATTCCCACACTTTCAAAACTTTTGCTGACACGTTAACCTTAACAATTAATCTCATCAACATGAAATAACAAATGCAAATAAATAAATAAAACATCCACAAATTGAACACCAGATTTTATATGTGGAAAAAATAAATGGGAAAAACCACAAAGAGTGTTAGCTCTCAAGATAATATAACTAGTTACATGGTGTTTACAAAATGGGGTGGCTCACTGATAGATGGCTCATTGCTAGATCACAAAGTAGCTCACTACCGCAATGCTCACTACAATCGAAAATAATTGAACTGAGGAAAATTGTATCTCCTAATGCATAAAGTTAGTTCCAGATTAAGCTAAAATAACAACTCACAAAAACTCACAACAAACCCAGTAAGGGATCACTGCACCATTATCCACAATTGCCTGCAGCAAGTCTGATAAGCGATCATTGCACCACTTTGTCTACAATCTGCTAACCAACTGCTTGTAGTAGGTACAATAAAGGACTACTGCAATACTATACACACCTTCACTCATATTCTACTCACACTATAAACTACTTCTCTTACAACAACTGCTCTGTTGTCCACAATTTTGTCACTCGCATACCTCTTACGGTCACCCACACTTTGCTTTATTCTATCACATATTCCTCATACTTATTTTTTCATTTCACACACCTTCTATATATATATATATATTGGTAAGCTCATTCATCAAGATAATATGTCAACCAAGCACAAATGTCTTACACAATAATATGTTGCTCGGATCAACACATTATCCAAAACATACCTCGACAAAAAATATGATAAACAAGTCAACCTATACCAACCTCATTTACCAAAACGTATGCCTTAATAACCGAAACAAAATAGGGGTCTACCAGACCCATAGTCTTCGGACCCATAAGCATAAATTCCAAGCACAATAACTCCCAAACTTCAAGATACAGATGCCACAAATTTCAGAACATAAAAACATGCATTATAATCATCCTGATAGCAATACAATGGATACAACTGATATAACTACTATGATTGATACAACTGATACTGTAACTCACACAACTGATATCAAAACTGGATACAAGCCAATATAAGCGCAACATGGGATTCTGGGGATGAGGATCTTCCGAAAATGACTCTAGTAGAAAATGTATGCCTTACTACTTCATATCACATACACACCTATCTCCCATTGATTCTTAACCTACAATACCAAAATTGCTTATGATACATCCGGTCCTAACCAGATCACCGGTTTTCACATCAATGACAACATTGACACAAATCCAATTAGAGATACACCTACAAATCATAAATGAAACTAAATATGTTTATGCATACACATTAGAAATGATACTTCATACAAATGAATATTATTAATGATCCATCTTAATACTATAAGAACCCACATAGAACAAAAGAGAGACCATCATAATATATTTGCAATGAATAAGAAGTTTTCACCCATTTATATAACCCTTGTTATATTCATACAATAAATATGACAATAGAGAATCAGCAACTAGGTTTGTGCATCTCCCTAAATCATTATAGCCACCTTGGAGATATACATTTACATGTATAGTGTGTATTTACTACCTTTCTTACAACTTAAAAAGTATACCTTGTTTATTTGCAAACTAGAATTATATCGTTTGATTCCCTACAATCAAATTGAGACACTTTCATTCGATAAATTGGCTCAACAACCAATTCTTGTTACATATTTCAACTATATATTTATACCATTATATTATAATGCATTCTAGCGAGTCATTAGGGGTTTTTTGGGAATCATGTGCTAGTCAATGTAATTAACACAACACCACATCCTCTCGCAATATAAAATCCCTTGGATCTAGTCCTTAACTATTTAAGACAATCGGAATGTCTTCCCTATTTTCAGGTAATAGGTGGGGGCCTACTTTTAGAATTCCAACAAATAGGATTTTACTAATGACATTGAGGTACTTAAACCCATTTTCATATTTTTTACATGGCCTTGTGTGTAGATGTGTGCCTTTGATGGGATCAATGTATTTTTATAGGATTCTGGGTATTGCGCGTATCTACCACATTTAATTTTGGTCATAGTGATGTCATTGGCGAAACAAGGGAAGTACATAGTTTTCTAGCTTGGACATTAGGGGTTACATTTTCTTGCGATTGGATAGAATCCAAGATGTATCAAATGTTTTTCTTTCTTAATAATAAATATTTCAAGAAATGTCATACCAAAATGTTAATAAGGATTAGGAGTTGGAAGTTGAGGAAAAGTGATGCAACATATGACTTTTTGCATTGGGAGATGTGGGTATGAAAATTCTAAAAGAATTTAGGAAGATGCACGAGGACGAGTGGAATTCAAGAAATTGTCAATACCCAATGAAACTATTTAAGATGGAAGATAGTAAAAGGATCTCCAAGTTTCTACAAAGGGAACATGCAAGAGTAGTATCATGAAATTACCACATAGTATTAAGGGAAAAAGAGCAAGGATCCAAAGGAAATTTTTGAATTCCTAATATGAAATACATGTCAAAGAGAAGGAGAGGATCAAATTTGAGGCTTACCAAGTACTTTGTGCATTTTTTGGAGGAAGGGATGCAAAATCCTATTACATGAGTGAAACTAGAAAGGGGTTGAGAAAAGAAAATATGTCAAACCCATGATATAAAGGGAAGATGAAGAGGAAAAGTATAATCTCATAGGGATTAGGGATTGGGGTTTCTAGATAGAAGGGATAAGTTTGTAAGTTCAAGATTTAGGACTTAGAGGAAAAGAGATGTTGGAGATTTAGATGAATGTTTGCTGATAAAGGAAGATAAATCAAGGAGAAGAGGATGTATAGAATAGTTAGGACTTAAGGACCAAATTTATTGTGTATGTCTATAGTTCGTTATAAATCCAAAGGTGCAAGCCACATAAGTGAAAAAGAAAATTTATGAAGTGGAAAATAAATAAATGCAAAGTAGCATGTCAATATGAGGAAATCTAAAAACACACATAAGATTATAAATAGGAAGTAACATCCTCATATTTAGAAATTTTATTATATTTGTAGGTTTAACACATGCTTAAAGAATAAGGGGAGGTAAAGAACAAGGATGGGATAGAACAAGCCAACAATAGTAAAGGGGACATTACACTTAGAAAGCTTTTCAATTTTATGACATACATAGTATACAACTAATAGAGGAATGTTTTTAAAGTTACATGAGAGAGTGAAGAAGATGGTAGAGAAGGCAAAAGGGGTAGGTCATGTAGAGTAAGAGGATATAATATTTTTGAAATTGATATAGACCAATCTATAATAGTGCATAGACAAAGAGAGGACAAGGAGAAATATTTATAAAAGAGAAGAAAGAAAAGTAGGAAGATGATGTGTAGGTGGAATAAAGAAACAAGGGCTGCATGGGATAAGGAGAGTAGAATTTTAAAGAAAAAAATAGAGTTATAATGAAAGGGAGACAAAAACAATAAGATAAAAAGAAATATAAGAGAAAAAAAATATATTGAGATGGAAATAAGGGTTAGAACATCTTGGAAAGATTCAAAGAGAAGAGCAATATATGTACACATATATAAAAGAGTAATGTAACACAATTGAGAAGGAATTCAATCTCATTGTAAAATATTTCATTTGTCATTTATAAAATTTAGAAATCAACACGAAGAACATGGGAATTTAGTATTTTTTGAATTCATCATGATTAGTGTAATAGTCTCATATTTGTATTTTTCACTATGATAAAAAAATAATAACTATTTATGTTTATATATGTCATCATGTGTCTTGAATGTATGTGATTAGAAAAGTGACCTTATATGTTAACTTAAATCTTGGAATATAATTTGATTATTCCTTGGTCCTATAGATTGTTCCTGATTGTTTATTGGATTATAGCTAGCATATGATTAGTCTTGCTTATTTATGTGAATTATGGGTTTGGTTGTTTTAGTCAATATGTGGGTTTCCTATTTAGCCAACTCATTCAATAGGTTTTTGTATTGTGCTCTTTTAAGTTTTTCGAATATATATTTGACGATTGATTCTACTTGGCTTTCTTGACCACAATAGATCTATAAAATCAGTCTAAATCTTGTGGATAAGTAACTATTCCAAGAAACAATTAAGGTTGCGCCTTTGCAACACTTGCACAAAATTATTATGCACTCTATTAAGCCTTTCTAGAAGGACTAGAATTGTTATGTGGAAACCTCTTTTATAGGTATACACCAAGTAAAGAAGACAAATGGATTTCACTATATTTTCTTACAATTAAAATACTAAATTCTTGATGGCCTCATTGCTCTCTATCTATCATTTGGGAAAAATGCTTCCAAATGATTTGGAAAGTGATAATGGAGCCCAAGATTATGCATTTTCACCTTGTTTACTTTAGCAAGGTCTTCAAAATAACAATTGATTCACAAATTTTCATGTTTTAAAACCCAAATTCTTGTGTTATAGGAAACATATAACTCTTTTGCATTTATTTTATTTCTATATCTGTACAAAAATGCCCTAAATGAACTTACAATTTGTTTGATTCTTTTAGACCAAATAAATTATTTGTGATAATATTTAATTGGATAGCAAGACGAAACATTGACTTAAACTATTCTAGCTATATGCTTGAAGATTAGAGATTATTTTTTAAATTCAAAGATAGAAATGCTACTATATTTCTGAATAATATTGTTGATTCAATTTTTTCTACTCACTTCAATGTGCTCGTGTAAATTCTAGACCAAAGAAGAAGATCTTTTTCCCCTATAACAAAACCTCCCATCGAGGCCAATGGCATGGATGCCTAGACTCCTCTTAACATTTCTTGCAAAGCTAGCAGAAAGGTTCTTCTCCGTCATTGATAAGATAATAGTTTAGTTGGTCTCCACATATTAACTCTCATATGAGATACCCATTGCCCACTTTTTATTCATTTGCGTCTTCTCAATAGCGTAGGTGGCTCTCCCAATGACTAAGAAAGTTCCATTACCTAGCTTTCCTTATCTTATCACTAAGGAGTTCTTAGTTTCTATTATTTGGCATTCTAGATTCGCAATTACAAGAAGGCTCCAAGGAGAGAGAGAGGAGACCACTCGCACTATTTAAGAGCTACTAGCCGATTGAAAGGAACTACTTGATGAAGAGTGGATAACTCTAGTGATGCTAATTTTATATTTATTGATGGTTACATTTATATTATTATTTTTTCTTGAATTTTTCACTTATCATGATTGCTTTTATGAGCATATGATACTTTGTCAATCACCATATGATAGGGGAAGAGCACCAGTAGTTGAGCACTCTAACTTCGCCTTTCTCAAAATCTTACGTGGAAATTTCAAATCACTCTCAATTTTTTACAATAGCTTACTTGGCAAGTCCCTTGCTTATAACTAAGCTTTCAGCACCACATCATCAAGTATGGTGCCACATCAACATGCTTTTTGCCAAGGTGTCCAAAACAATCCAAAAAAAAAGTGAGACCAATAGGCGTGCAAAAGAGACCCCAATAGTTGTGCAGCTGATATGGCATCACCTGATTGGTTACTTTTTACAATATTAGTACATTTCCTAACAACTATTGGTACATTTCTTAACAACTATTGGTACGTTTCTTAACAAAAATTGATATTTTATGTTTCAAACAATAGATTTTATTTGTTCAATTTTTGGAACAAAAGGTATCAACAACCCTCACAACAATTGATACATGCTCAACTACTGGTGCTCTTCCCCTACTTTGTTTCTTGACTTAAAATCAATTTGATCTATGTTAAGGAAGAATGACATTCTATCCCCATTAACATACATAATTATAGAAACTAGAATTATTCAACTAACTTGTCTAAAGCTTAATAAGATTATTGTCAAAGATTGAAGTTGATTAAGCAATATTAAATATTTATTTAATTTATATCCTTTTTATTATGAGAAACGAAAATAGATGTTAGCTTTTCTTATTTGCCTTGGCTTTCCTTCCTTAAGAAAAGAAACAACCCAGCAAGATCTTGTGCAGTAGCATTTTTGAGATGTCTTATCCCGTACAACAGAGCTCTGTTGTCATTACCGAGCAGATATAGCTGTAGACTTGATATCTTAGTAAAAAATACAGACAGAAGAGACGTTCTGTAGCATGAATCCTACTTCTGATGTGACCTATCAAACTACATAAAGCAAACACCATAATGGATTTCACCTCCATAGTAAGAATAATCTTTTGTGTCCCCTGGCTTACCGTAATGCTTTTGAAAATGAATTAACCCATAATAATGAATAATATAGTGTGGGTTGTGTTCAAGTTTCTGGTTTCTAATCAAATTCAAATTTTTATTAGATATTAATTTTTATTTTTTTTTTATAAAAAATATTTTTGTATTTTAATTATATATATATATATATATATAAAAGATATTTTTGTATTTTAATTTTATATTTTTGTTTTTTTAATGATAGATCACTGAGTGTGATTTGAAACATCTAGCAAAACAAAAAACACATAAACTTAAAAACTGTAGAAAACTCATACCAACTAATATAGTTTAAACTTCAAACTAAAAATAACAAAAAAAAAATACATATATAAAAAACAGAAATAATTATATTATTTAATAGATTCTATTTCTACAACCACTTTTTTAATAAGAATAGACTATTAAAATTATAAGTTATTATTATAATAATGATATTATTAAGTATTTATAAACAACAGTTTAGATTATAAATTTAAACAGATAAAAATATTTAATTGGGCTTTCTACAATTCTTTCTGATTTGTCCCTTGGTGCCAGTGAGAGGCTTGATGTTTCCCATCTTCACCATGGCAGCTTTAAAATCCTTGAAGAAGGTTTTCTGATGAAGAGAATATTTCTTAACCCGCAAATCGGTAGATCCTCCAATAAATAATTGCTGGTCAGAGTGGAGAAGTCCCTTCTGGCTTAGCAGATTTTTGTAGTAGTTGTTTTCAAAGACCGTGGGAGTTTGGAGATCTAAGGGAGCAAGATTGTTGTCACCACTGCCACTGGTGCTTGGGCAGTTTGCCTTAAGAGAAGTGGCAAATGAAGTATTTATCTGGTATTCGTTGTAGATCCGAGCTCTAAAACTGGTGCAGCGGGCTTGACCAATTGTATGAGAACCTACATCAAACATTCCTGATTAATCCATTTAAGCTTAAATAATTTTGCATCTTGTAAGAAACTAGTTTACACAAATATTGTTATTACCTGAAAGGGCAACTAAATCCTTTCTAGAAAGACCTTGAGCACTGAAAGATGAGATGAGTGCTGAAAGGTTGAGAGTTGGAGCTGGAATGCTGGTGTTTGCAGCGCTTTTACTTGCAGTAGTGGAGTCTCTCCTTCCCAACATCACCGTCCATGATGGCCCTCCCAACTAGCAGTCATAAATACTGTGCACGTTAGATTTTTCTTCTCAATTTCATCCAAAACAGAGAATAGATAATAAACAAAATATATATAGAGGTAGAATGAGCGTACAAGAATTTAATTAATAAAGAAGGTTAAATGTGCATTTAGAATGTTGGATAGATGTCATTTCCTTTTGGATACTTCATAGTTAGGTGAAATCTTATGTAATTAAATTAAAGATCAAAAACATAATAATTTATATAATATCATATAAATAATTTTTTCATTAAAATTTTAGATCATACCCTAAAATCCATCTTAAAAACAGCTTATTAGAAAAGAAAAACCATTTTATATAGAAAAGAAGAAAAAAACAATAAATTCTACTCAAAATAATACTGAGAATAGAAGTACAGTTACTTCAACTACGGAATCACGAGCAGCAATGGCGAGAATGTCAGCACAAGACACAACTCCACTGCAAACAGCCTCCACTTGAGTCTTGATGGTGTCGATCACCTCAAATCCTCTTACAGAATTATTGTTCGGAGCCGCAGTCTTTTCCCCAGTAAATGTTGGCGTGTCGTCCAACAAAATCCACCCATCACAGCCCTGCAAACAGAGATCATTATTACTAAAAGAGATTCCATTGAAGCCCAGATCAACTAGAACTAAACTAGTTTTCCAGAGTTCAAACAAATTCTGACATTAACAAAGCAGTCATGAAAGTGAAGCCTCAGCAAAGATGCCCCCATCCGTTTTTCCTTGGCGACTGCCTGTGCTACAGCTGCTTTGATTGTCGACAGTGCCTTGGGACAACTTTTGTCATAAAATGTTGGACTTAGCTGCCCATTTACGCACCACGAAGAAATGATCAACAGCACAATACATGCAATCGGATTACTAATCGCCATCACTGATTGTAATGGGGATTGGTACATAAAGCCCACCAATGATTCTTATATCAGAATACTTAGTTCGAATGCAGACAAGTGAAAAATACCTAAACAACTTGGTTTATTAATAGCTGAACATGTTCGCAACTTTACTCAGACTAACTGAGTTTATGGTTGTTTATCGCTTCATTTTTACTAACTAAGCTTATCATGGATAGCGACCAGTAGCCAGAAACTAGTGTACAATTTGCTGTCTTTCATCATTTTAATACGAAATTTCGAATATTGTGTCAGCAAAATGGGCAATGCAAAATATTCCACGTACACTATTATCGGTCTTTTCTGTTTACCGTAGCTGTCATGACCCCCACATAATTTACGTGTGACAAAGAACATTCAATTCGAATCACTTTACGTACAATTATTAAAGCGGTTGTAGTGTCAAATTTCTCTATCAGCTAGCAATTTGGTCACATGCATGGCTTTTCTTATCCATGCACATGTGGGCACCAGGGTTAGATAATTTATTTAAGGGTTTTTGCTCAAAAGTTTGAGAAGATGTATTGTTTTTTTATCTATTTACCTTTAGACAGTTGGATGCTACTTCTTAAAAATACAAATCCTGAAAAGTTTTCATATAAAAGTTTGAATAGATGTATAGCCTTTTTAATCCATATACCTGTAGACAATTGGATGCTTCTTTTACAAGAGATCAAAAATACAAATACGACTATTTATTGAAGAGCTTTTACTGAAAAGTTTGAAAAGACTTATGTCACTTTCTTATCTACGTATCTATAGACTACGGGTTTCTTCTATGGCACTCATTTTTTCCGTTCTTCATGGCTTGTTAATATTTGATTTTATAAACTTTAATGTTCTTGTAGTTGTATGAATGCGGACCTCTTTCTTTGTCTTGCTGCTATGGACCTCTATGTTTTACCTTTCTATATTCATGGCAGTCCATGTATAATTCTCTATTTTCTATCGTTTTCTTGTTCAAATCTTGTGCCAACATCTATATATTTACACCCACTCAATTTTGTGTCTAAACATTGTCTTATTATAGATGGTCACCTTTAAGTGACTTTCATTACCATGTAATAACGAGATACTACCATTTTATTTTGTTGCACCTATTATACACAATGATCTATGTTGCATTTTCTATGCAACGAAATAGGTATTGGTCAAATCCTTCACTTAAAAGGCTGTTTGTCTTTTAGCCATTTGGCTATGTGTATGTCATGTATTGCTATGATGTGCTTATATTTTTTATTTTTATTGGATTAGACCTTAGTGTATGGACATTTGAGTGGGTTCAAAATATAATGTATATATTTTTGTTTGATAAGTACCATAATATTTAAAATGCAATGGGCTAGTGTAACTCAGGCATTACTTTATAAAGTTATTCTGAGGATGTGGTGTGCTCAAATGTTATTGGTGATGGTAAAAGGAAATTATGAATGGCATGTAAGGTAATAGTGCATTTTATCTCTAACTGTAGATCTTGGGTGGCAAGCATATAAATCACTCATTCTATTTTGAATTGCATGAGTTTGTAAATAAGGGTAAAGAATAAACAAGCCTTATATGTCTAAGAGATTATATTTTTGTTCCTATGGGTCTATAGCTATGTAGATGAATGGTTCTAGTTGGCTATGGTTATAGTTGCTAGGTAGTTTTCTTGGCAAGCATGGTGGGGTTGTTCAGGCCCTTATTAATATGTATAAAGTGTTTGAAGCTTACCATGCTGTCATATTGAGTCATTTTGGAAGATATATACTTGGGGTTGATATGAACATGAATGTTAATGATTGACGTGGCAAGAAGGCAATAATGTAGTGGGTATTAGTGACTTACACATTATAAAGAATAGCATATTTTCATATCTTTGTAGTATTGAAAGGTGGATGACATGTTTGGTTCACATTAAGAAATGTAGAATGAAAAGATTCTAAGTACTTCCACATTACCTTTTTTTGTTTCGCCTATGAAAGGGACACTTGAGGTACATTTGGCATCACGTGGTGAATTTTATTTTCCAAGAGACTAATAAACTAATTTTCTCAATAATTTACATGCACTATCAATGAAAATGTTAATATAACATGTTTTGAGGTGGCAAGAATTATAGGTCCCATTGTTATGTGGTAGAGCTCAATAATATTTCTAAAGGTTTCTTAAGAGAAAAAAATGAATGTAATGTCACAAATCCTAACTATAAGTGTGTTAATGCCATTTCTAGCTTTAATTGGGATTTTGAGTTTCCTTACTCTATCATCCCTTCTTTTTTATTCTCAATTTTTCCTAACCATTAGTATTTTAGAATTTTACATGTTAGTATATCCTCCCCTTCATTTTCCACACATTTGAGATTCCATGTATCTTATAAATTCACATCCTCACTTACTAACATACCCAAAAGCTAGAAGGCATCCTAAAACCCTAAACTTCAACCCTTGTTACTTGATCACTATCAACTATATAGGTTTTTGTCCATCCTTCTCTCCTTGTTGTGAGTCATTATTCACTATCCCTTATCCTCAACCCCCATGAGTATCAAATATGTAATAATCACTATCCAGTAAAAGGTATCTCCTAATTTTGATATCCTCTCCCTCTAGTAAATGAGTATTCCCTAATGATGAAACTTTAGAATCCATCTCCATGGTATCTTCTGACCCTAATCCTCAATAACTCAAGTAGCAACCATTTCTTAACCACAACCCTCAAAACGCTTGTAGTGGATATCTCCTTGATGTGTATTGAAATGAGGTCTTAGCCTAGGGACATCAAATAAGATCTAAATTCTCAAATCACCATCAATCATTGGAGTAAATAACCCACAATATCTAACTTCAATTCTAAAAGGGAGCTAGATTCTTTGTTTGATCACTTCCTCTTTTGATTTGATATGATTTGATGTGAACATGTAATGACTAGGTAAAATGAAGGTAAATTGACAAGACTTTGCATAGATAGATAGATAAGTAACTGGAAGAAAATATAGAAGTACAAATCCAAAATCAAGAGAGAGAAGAACTTGTAGCTGAAATTTGGAGCTGAAAGTGTTGGACTAGTGAGATAAGAACCTTAGTCCTGAGGGTCTTTTTGTCAGCTAAAACTTCATATTTTAGATCAGGAAACACTATAGATCCTTCCCTCCAAAATTTATCAAAAAAGTGTGAGACACATGATCTGATAGGCATAGTCTAGGGGTTTTCAACTATTCAAAGTTTGGGACTATGTATCTCAGTCCACTATGCAAATCTATAAATTTTGATTGTCGGATCTATAACTAGCACACATAAATGAGTAACAATGTTGTGTTGTATAGGGCTTTCCTAAGTCAAAGTCTGCAATGGTGATTCCACCTCCACAATAGTAATGATGAATTAAAAGAGAGCTTACTCCTAGTAAGGTAAAGGATAACTAATAAATGAAATATTGAATAGACAATATTATAGCTTAGGATTGATAATGTTGGTGATGCAATGCTCTTTAAACAAGTCCTCAAAGCATTGATGAAATAACATGATAAATCATAACAAATCTATCATGAAATCATACTTCAAGATAAGTTATTGTATCTTGATTATCTTTGTACTTAGATATTCTCTTCAATTGGAATGATAGAAATGAATTGCTAGATTGTTAATTGATACTTGTGAATCATAAATGATTGTGTTATATAGGGTTCTCAAGGTATTTCTAAATTTAGGATGACTTTGAATGGTCAAGGGAAAATATTGGGATTGGATCACAAATTGTAGGAACCAACACTTACAAATATTCAAATTTGGGTCTCTTTTGAAGGGAATATTGCACTAGGCACTCTAGTCCATCTAGAAATGGAAAGAAAAGGGTTTTGCATTCTCTTGTAACCATTTATCATTTATATATTTTGTTTGAGATAAAGATATAGTTTAAATAATATCATTTTCCATTCTATAATTTTCAAGTTATAGTCTCGTATTTTTTCTTTGTGTATAGGAATTATAGATCATGTATAATTATTATTGGATGATAATGTAGAAAATTGACTATAATATGTGTTTTACATGACAAGATAGGTGAATTAGTATCTAAGATAAGTTTTCTCTATATTCTTTGAACTATCTATAATTCTAAGTTTTCTAATATATAATTCATTTATGTATTCTATATTTTCTTTATTTCTACTATTTTCTATTTTTTAATAAATATAATATATTTTAAGAAATCAAAACTTATATTATATTTTCATATATTAATTTGATATAAAATTAACGGCTATTAGACTCAAATTTATAAAACTCTATCAACAAGAATATAGGACATAATCACATGTAAATCACCTTTTGTTATATCCTACACGTATCTCTGTAATGGCTTAAAAAGACTTAAACTCATTTGCCAAGTCACTAAATTTGTTATTTTTAACTTTAATTCTCCGTCGAGATCTAAAGAGAATTTCTAAAATTCATGCACATCCACATATACATTTGCTTTATCAATCACTATTTGTGATGTGCTAAAAACCCATGCATGGCCCCTTTATCCCTTTAAAGCATTTGTGAGCCCAAACGTTGCATTGAACCTTTTAAAACACGATAGGAAAAACACTATACTCACGTCAACATTTCATTGATAGCTCATTTATGGGTCTACACGTTTTGCGAAATATATATTTTGAACCATGACAGTTGCAGAGTAATCTATGAATCCTGTCGACAAATCCCGATTAAAGTTGTGAAGGACAAATCAATTAGGCTTTCTGCAATTTGTTCGGACTTCACCGCTGCTACCAGTTAGGGGATTGATGTTCCCCATTTTCACCATGGAAGTAGCAAAATCACTGAAGAAGGTAGCCTGATTATTGGAGTATGTGGTCACCTGAGAATCAGCAGATCCGCCATTGAATAGCTCCTGGTCGGAGTGAAGAAGTCCTTTCTGGCTTTTCAGATTTATGTAGTATTTGTTATCAAAGGTTGTGGGAGTTTGTAGATCTAACGGCGACAGGTTGTCATCTCCACTACTGAAAGGGCAGTTAGCCTTAAGAGAAGTGGCGAATGAACTCAAAATATTGGTTTCGTTGTAGATGTGGCTTCTGAAAGTAGTACAACGAGCTTGACCAATCGTATGAGCACCTAAACATCATCATTCAGTCACCTCCATTAGACCTCAATAGTATACCAAATGAAAATCGTCATATTCTTATTGAATGTTTAAAATTACCTGAAAGCACAATCATGTCCTTTGCAGAAAGACCCTGAGCTGTGAAAGCTGAGATGAGCCCGCTGAGATTCAGCGTGGGAGCTGGAATTTTGCTGTTTGCACCGCTCAGGCTTGCAGTTAACGAGTCTCTCCTTCCTAGCTGCACGGTCCATGTACGCCCTCCCAACTAGCAAGAGGACACACAAAGTGGGCTCTTAATTTTTCAACAATATAAATGTAAAAATCTAATATCATTAAATGATTCTTCTTGTTTCATTTTAACCATAGCCAAAAACAAAATCAGTCTTTCGCAACCTAGAGTCCACATAATTGCTTGAAAATTTAAAAAAGGACACAATAAATTCAAGGCCTTTAAAGGGGTTAAGAAAGAGTAGTTACTGCGATCACAGAGTCACGAGCAGCAATGGCGAGAATGTCAGCACAAGACACAACTCCACTGCACACGGCCTCCACTTTAGATTTAATGGTGTCAACTACATCGAATCCTCTCAGGGAATTGTTATTAGGGCCCGCAGTCTTTTCTCCAGTTATGGTCGACGAATCGTCCAACAGGACTGACCCATCACACCCCTGAAATAAACAAACGAGACGTGTTTTACCAGGAAAGCTTGGAAGGAAGAAAGGATATAAAACAGAGCATGATGGGGAGGTAGATGAAAATCTTAAGAATAGAAATTCTTACGTTAACAAAGCAGTCATGGAAGTGAAGGCGGACCAACGACGCGCCCATCCGTTTCTCTTTGGCGACTGCAGCTGTCACAGCAGCTTTCACTGTCGACAATAGAGATGGACACGTACTGTCATAATACGTCGAATTGAGCTGCCCATTCACTTTACTCAAACACAGCAAAATCAAGGCAATGCATGCACTTAGAACTCTAGTCCTCATTATTGATTACTATGCAGCCCAGTCGACAATGCAGAAACTTGAGAGGCGTTGAGAGCTGCCCATTCACTTGGCTTTTTATTGTCGCTGAAAAGTTAGATACTGATAGAGAGCTGCTTTTTCTTATGGTGGGAAACCAAACAGAGCACATTGCATAATTGAAAACGCGTTGGTCCACACGTTTCGACCACCGCCTCGAAAACTATGTAATAAAGATGATCAATTTCCGTAATGGCTATAATAATCATGCTTGCGTATTAGAATTAAAAAATCATACTTTACGACTCGTTCTTTCCTCGTGAATGCAGCGGCCTGTTCACTGCATAATTTGCAATTTTAAATTCTTATTTGCATGTTCTATAGCTCTGCCCATTCTGAGATCTTTCTAATATTGTATATTAATCATATGCATACGCCAGCTTTACCTAACACAGTTTTAGCTTGCCTAGGGAAGATTAATAGGTATCCCCTACTACTTTCACTGTACATGTTACCTCTATTCATAGTTTGCTTTTTTATATTTAAAGAATGTAAGAAAAATTACATGGAAGTATGTAATCAGCAGGCTGTCAAACAAATAAAATAAGTTATACTATTACCACTAGTCCAACACAATCCATAATAGATCTCAGGTAACAATAAAATAACTTCTATTAATAGTTACTAATAAAATGGTCTTCGGAGTGTTTCTTATATTAAATTGAGTTTCTATCATACAAATGGAAATATGAATATTATTTTTTAAGGTTTGATGATTAGTTATCTTAATATATATCAATATTCTCATTAATTTGTAGTGTTTTCTCTTGAATTTGGTGTGACTTATTTCTATCTTATTACAAATTTGTTTATTAGATAAGATTCATAAGTCTTTTTAGACATCATATGAAATAAAAAGCTTTAACAAGCAATTTTATAGGAAATTGAAGGCTTTAGGAAAAGTTGAATCACTATATGAGAATTCTTGGAATGCTAGGAGGAACTTTGAATAAATAAGTTTACATGATGAGTGTCACGTATGTATATACAATGGAGAATGGTGAAGTCGCATGTTTGCATGTGATTATAGGCACGTATACTATTCTCAAATAAATGATAGATACTAAAATTGAAAATGAAGAGTCAACAATTTTAGAAATAGAAATTCAAGGACAAAGACGTGATAATGTTCTACCAAATAAAGAATTTCATGAAAGTATTTTATTCAATAACATAAAAAATTATGTGTTGAAATTTCCTCACAAATTTGACAAAAAAATCCAATGACATTCCAAATTGATAAAATAACTAGTAGTGATACTAATGCATTTAAGGATAAATACAATGATTCTAAGGTTCATAATGACGCATGACAATGATGACCTTGGGAATAAACAAATGAATGAAATGATTAATTATGGACAAATAAATAAATATACTAACATATTAATTGAACATTTTGTCATAAACAACTACTAAATGGTGAATTGTGTTGGAGTATTACAGTTTTAAATTAATAAATAAATAATTAGTTGTTCTGGGAGTTATTCCTGTAAGGAAATTTTGGCAGTTATTTGGCAGTTATGTGGGCAAATAATGACTTTATATAGCCAATGGAATTGAATCAATAAGGTTTTTTTATTCATCTCTGTTTCATCATATGGTATCAGATCAATAACGATTGTTGTGGCAATCTAAATATTTTTAACGTTTGCAAGGCGATGAGAAGGAGAAAGCATCATGAGTCTAGACCTGTAGAAAAGTGACAGTGAGGGGTAAGAAGAAATTAGTGCTTGGGCACCCTCGCATATTTCTTTGCACATGGGGAAGCCCTGCTATTACTGTGCATAATGGATAGATGCACAAATCTGCAAAAGAGGCAAGTCGTGTGAAGTACTATTGAGAAAGGTGCGTGGGTTGTAGAAGAGGCGTTAAATCTGTTGAGGAGTTGATAGCCTGTTCATTCATGGCAATATAAAACCAACCAATATTTTTGTGGATATTGAAGAATGAGAACCCATTATAAGTAGCTATCGTATTGGACAAGACGAGTAGAGCTAGGAAAGGACAATGTTGTGAAGACTGGAGCACGCGTTGGAGAATAGTAGGTGATACAAAATACAGAAACTTTTTTTTCATGAGATCACTGGCAAAATTGTTGAAAGATGCAGGTAAAGTTGATTATTTAGGCCCTTAATCCCTTCTGTCCTGCATAATTGAAGCATTTGGAGTCTTTCATGAAAAATCTCGCTCTCTTGGCCATTTTTAATTCTTTCTAGATGAATATGGATCTGTTTCGAGAAAACTGCGATTATTGCGGGTAATTGAACTATAATGATTTTATCCACTGGCATTCGAATGGTGAGGATTTGAATACAATAAGCATTTTGTAATGGTGAGGATTTGAATACGTTAAGCATTTTGTTGTAAGTCTATTTATAAAGATAGAGGAAATGGCTGTGTAAAGGAAAAGATTTGGCAATTAAATTCTAAATTTTAATCAAAAGTCTTATCTTTTGATTACAAGAGGGGTAAAAATTTATTCAAACTCAAAAAGATTATAAACTATTACATCACTCTGTCATGCTCCACCAAGTTATCTAACATATGAGATAATGCTGAAGGCAACTGTTTCTGATCTACAATATTCAAATTCTGCATTTGATTAGACACCCATTTGGCTAGACAATCAACAACTCCATTCCACTCCCTAGGAATATGACTAAATGTAATAGATTCCAAAGAGCCACACAACCGAAGAATCTTTTTGATAATGACAACTAAGTGCCAACTAACATACTCAAGTCATTGACCATTCAGCAAAGTCTTATTCTATTTTCTCTGAACATTATCAATTTATGATAAGATGCATTGAACAAAAGTTTATTTACATTGCTGAGTATGAAGTAGACTCCTCATGGTGAAACATTGCTAGAGAAGACCATCACCATAGACTTTTAAGCACATGCCACCAGCCATAGGATCATTTTGTGCCATTGATTTAGAAGGAGAAGATTACAAATAGATTCTTTTGGAGAGTGACAGTTTCTTTTATATCCATTGCAATTATAGCTTTATTCGTGAAACAAAGTGTAGTTTGAGGCCAGAACTATATAAATGAATGAATGATTAAGTATTTCCAGTTCTTAAGCACACAACCAATAACAAGAATAATATGCTAAAGCTTGTTCTAGAGTACATTGTAGTTATCATTAGTGATTGGAGTCGCTTAAAGAAAAAATGGGAATCACTAGTGATATAAGGAGTTTTCTTTTCTCTTTTGGAGTGATTAGAAAAGTAAGACTGTGTTTAATTCTTAGAGGTATAATGGTTTGCCATTGGTTGGCGTTGATATTGTTATGTTTTAATCATGAGTTTACATATATCAAACATTGCTTACAATGCTTACGGAGTCACCCATTCTACAGTTTATAGAACCTTTGAATGGTTGAATAGATCTTCACACAATTATGATTGGACATTAAAGGTTGTCCTTCCTACACCTAACAAGGCTTCCAAGGACTCTTATGAGTCAATGGATAAAGTGTAATGGGTCATATCAAAGGTTAGAAGCAATGGAGATAAGAGGACATTTATCATCCTAAGCTAGCTTCTCGCTCGGGGGTGATTCATTCCATGAGAAGCACCACATTTGTGTCCTTGAAGAAAAAAGGGGGCTTGTCATTATGTGTGCCTTCAGGAATAAGAGGGGAAAATATTACTTGTGGGTACACTTGGTGTATACATGTTTGGTTGGTGATTTGTGCAACACTTGAGGAGGCATTAGACACTTAAAGGAGATGTAGACTTTTGAGGGAAAGGTTTTTCATGTGTAGACGTTTGGTTGGTGATTTGTACAATAGAGGACATATTGTTTTCACAACACTTGAGGAGCCATTAGACACACTCAAAGGAAATGTGTACTTTTAGAGATAAGGTGTCTCATGTGCAGTACTAGAGGAGGCATTAGACACAGTTAGAGGAGATGTGAAATTTTGGATGAAATCTATCTCATTGTGCATAGAGAGTGGGAACCCTTTTATGTTTTCTCATGTTGTGCAGATCCTTTTAATTTTTATATCTAGAAGATCCACTAATGTAGTCACTTTTGTGTTTCCTGGGTGAGAGAGGGGGATTGGTGAAGGCGCTTCATCAAAGTCTCCAAAAGGGTTGTGTTCAACCCTTGGTTCAAATCAATCTGATAAGGGGGGAATGTTGGAATATTACTGTTTTATATTAATAAATAAATAAAATAAATAGCTAGTTTTTTTTCGAGTTATTATTGTAAGGGAGTTTTGACAATTATATGGGCAAAATTTGGCTTTCTACTAGATTGAATAGGTAAAGTATTATTTATCATCTTTGTTTCATCAAGTTAGATTATCCCAATGGTAATGAAGGAGGAAATGATGGTATTGAATATTTAGTGATACTAGTACAACATGATTATCAAAAACCAAGTGGGTTATTTCAAAATAATTCTATTTATGTGTTAATGATGGTTGAATTAATCGAAAGGATTCCATTATAATTAAAAATTAAGGAGGTTAATTTTATTTATCTTGAGCCCAACATTTCAATTATCTAATTTTATGATGCCAACTATAAACATTAATAAGAGATCAGTAGAAGGCTTTTGATGCGATAACTTCATTTATCACTATTTGGCTTTAAGACTTTTAACTATATAATGGTTAGCAGTGAAGAATGCAATACAATATACAGTGAGTTTAATTTGGATGATCCATCCCTAGGTAAAGTTTAAACTCATGATAATGTCTAGTGTGAACACTAATGATTTTGAGAAATTAGATATCACTTTTGAAGTCAACTTAAAGAAAATTTAGAATAGATAATTGTAGCGGTATTTTGTTCCTTTTATCTTATTTTATTTTTAACTATTTAAACAATAATAACTCTAATTTAAACATTATGAAACATAAATTATAAAAATAAAATTTAATTTTTATATTCATTGTATTAGATTAATGTTTCAACTTAGGAGATAGAAATGTTAAATTTGAAATTTTTAGTTGATTTGATGGAGCCAAAAATATTATTCAATCTAGAATGGGTATTATGATAGCCTAAAATGTTTGGGCTTTATTAAATTTCTAGTAACACTTTGTCTTTGGTGGGTTATATATTTGGTTCTTAGTAGATGACTAAGGGACTGAATATCAGTGAACCCCATTTTGAACGATATGATTAATGTCTAAATTTGCATTCCTTGATGTTAAATGAAATTAATTTTTCTTAGAGGAAGATATCTATTTTTTATATATTAATTTTTAAACTAAAATTCTATTTATAGATTTCTAGAAACCTTTAAAACATGATAATACTTTTTATGCTTTTCATTAATATTATGACAACAATATTGTTAACAAAATCTTTTTGAGACTAGGGATAGCGATGAGTGGGAAAGAGTGAGCAGGAGGGGGAGCTAGGGTTTCACTAGAAAAAGAGTGGTGATGGCAATTTGGACGATGAGGCGGATGGAGTGGGTGGGGGGTTTTCTTGTCTGGAATGGGTTTGTCATGCTGCTTTTGGTGCTTTCCCTTGCATTTTGGTGTTTTCAAGGGCCGGAAGCAATAGTTTGTAGACTTGTTTATGCGGCTGCTGGGTGTTCAAGGGTTCTTTTAGAGATTGCCTCAGGGAGGTCGCTATCTTTTCCCCACACCTCCATGTTGTTGCCTTTGATGGTGGTGGTCTGGCCTTGGGGTTTTGATGTGGTGTGTTGGTGGTTTCATGCAACCTCTACTCACTCTTGTGTGCTTCGGGGGATCCCTTGTTCCCCTCTGGTTTCTCTATCTTTTGGAAGCAAAGCTCTGCTAGGTCACGAAAGTGTGTGGCTGTTCTGATGGGGTTTTTGTGTTCTGGGAGTGAGCAGACCCTCTAGTATCTTCCTTCTTTCTTTTGGGCTAGGGTTTCTGTTGCTCCTTCCCCACATTTTTTTGGTTCCCTCCTTGTTATGGTCTACTCTATTGTGGTGAGGGAGATGCTGTTTGGGAACTTTATTTGAGCTCTCCTTCCTAGCCTATCAAGGTGGCCCTTTCTCCTATCGAGGTGGAGAGAAGGTGTGAGGGAGTGTTCTGGCTAGTGCTACTCGCGGGCTCAAAAGGTTTAACTAGTTTATCGGTATGTTTCTGTCTTTGTCTTATTGAGGTGAACATATCTCCTATTGAGGTGGAGATTTGGGGTGAGGATGCACGTCAACTACTATTGCTTGTTTTGTTGGTTTTGTGGGTTGAGGGAGCCTATAAAAACCCTCTTGGCTTCTTATGGGTTGAGGGAGCCCATTAAAACCCTCTTGTTTTCTTTTGCAGTTGGTTTTAGGATGGCAAGCTAGATGCTAGCAATTTTAAAGGGCCTAGACTTGCCAATTTTGGTTTTGGTTAAGGGTTAGTTATGCTGTTGGTAGGCTGAATATTTTGTTTCAGGTTGAGGGAGCCTGGGAAAACCCTTGTTTGTTGGTTTTGGGAGCCAGTTTAAAACCCATTATGAAGGTTAGGGGAGCCTTTCAAAACCCCACTAGTCCAGATTGTGAGTATATGTTGATCTATTATAATTTGCTATTATTGAAGGTGATGGGTGCCTAGATACACCCATGGAGACATCTGTGGGTTAAAGGAGCCTTTTAAAACCCTTGTTTATGTGTTAGGGATGTTTCTATGTCCAGTTTGTGGTTTGGCTGCTAGTTTGTTATGTATTGTGGGTTCCAGATCCTAGTAAAATATGAGGGTTTTGGGTCCCTTCAAAACCTATGGGGTTTTGGGTCCCCTCAAAACCTATTGTACGAGGTTTCTAATCCCCTCAAAACTTGTTTACCCTTAATCAAAAACAAAATCTTTTTGAGACTAACCATTTTGAGGCTATCTCGAAACAGGGCTTGTGGTATGTGCATGCATCATTGTTGGTCTTTCAACTCTAGAAATGATATTTCACCATCTTGAATGAGAAGATACTTCAAGTGCTAATTTTAGATGGGTTCCTAAGTTTACTCCTTCCATGCTAGAATTTTCTAACCACCATTGTTGCTTCTCTCGAGAAGGTCCTATGTGTTGAGACTAATAGATGTTATTATGCTTACCTGTAGAAACATGTTTGTGTTGAGATAAATTTTTTGAAGTATTTCAAATAATTTATGGACATTAAATTAGTCACATTTGGCACATCAATATGTGCTTTACCTTAATCTACCCAACACCTTCTTTCAATTCTAATATGCCTATTTTACAAAATTAAGGATTAATACTTATCCTTCATTTTAGTTATGGTGTTAGAATGTGTATAAGGCATCAAATTATATGTGTTAATACTTTTTGTAGATACTAATTATTAATTCTATTCATGTTACAAAGTTTGTTTATTAAATAAATTTTTTAAATGATACTTCTATCAACCTACACTTATTAAATTATAATTTATCTCTTGGTGTCCATTCACATTTTATAAATAAAGCTTCTTGAAACAAAATAAAATAAATCCTACTACATTTACATATACAAAGTTTGAAATAAATTTATTATTTACTATGTTTTACAAGTTTTGAATGGAATACCAAGAGAGAATGCATATCTTTGTTAATGAATGACTATATGTGTATAGTGGATTCAAGAATATTTGTATATAATCTATGTCTACACGTGTATATAATCTCAACTAACTTACATAAACATTGTGAGAGTTGCCTATATCATATACAAATATAGTCTTAGGTTATGTAATGTATTAGAAACATTTTTTAGGTAAAACTTTGTACAAATTACATACAAGGATTCTACATTGTGGTGATCTAATTTCAAATCATAAAGGGAGATATAATATGAAGCTCTAGGTTGTGACTCTTGATCTTTTGTATTTGACTTTGAAAATGATTTCTAAATAAACAGATTTTTAAATTGTGACTTTTGATCATTCATAAATTATTTCTACTATAAATTTAAACTTACAAAAATTTATTGATACACATTCTTTTATATAATATACCATTAAAATTTATATAATAAAAAAATACTAATTCATACAAAAAATACTTTAAATTTTTTTATTTTTTTAATATTATATTTGTACAAACAATTTTTTTTCTAATTTAATTGTTGCAAAATATTGACCTTTTTAAGTTAAAAAACTGTCACTACCCCTATACCCGTTCTCTTTCTCTCTCTATATATAGGGAAGCTTTATCACCAAGCACACTGAACCCAGCTTTATCACCAAGCACACTGAACCCTCAAATATTATAAATTCGCATGCAAATTAATTTACTTGACCAACGTATACATGTCAGAAAAAAGAAAAAAGACAAAGAAATAAGAATAAAGTTATCATATCTATAATCAGCATAACACTGACAGAGATTTGTACAACGTGCCATCATTAATAGTGTATGTTAAATAAGGAGAAACTTAACGCAACTCTAAATAATTCAAATAAAATAGAATATTTTATTTTCTCATAGAATAGTACTTATTTGTCGGGGCTACGCTGGGGAAATTTGCAGGACTTTAGTAAATGCCACGGCTATACATTAATATACTATCTAAATAAACAATGAAGACAGAAGAGTTGCTCTGTAATAGGATTCCAATATCTGATGTGACCAGTGAAAGTACATAAAACAAATAACTTCGTAGATTTCACCAAGCTTTTCCGCCCACAGGAAAGTAAATCGTTTTGTTCACCCAAACTTCATTGAATGGTTATTAAAACTAAATAAAACATACTATAGACAATAGAATTGTTTAGTTTGGCTTCCTACAATTCTTTCTGATTTGTCCCTTGGTGCCGGTAAGAGGCTTGATGTTTCCCATCTTCACCATGGCAGCTGCAAAGTCCTTGAAGAAGGTATTCTGATCAAGAGAGTATTTCGTAACTTGAGAATCAGTAGATCCTCCCATAAATAATTGTTGATCAGAGTGGAGAAGTCCCTTCTGGCTTTTCAGATTTTTGTAGTAGTTGTTTTCAAAGAAAGTGGGAGTGAGGCGATCTAAGGGAGCAAGATTATTGTCACCACTGCCACTGGCGCTAGGGCAGTTGGCCTTGAGAGAACTGGCAAATAGAGTATTTATCTTCGTTTCGTTGTAGATGCGAGCTCTGAAATTGGTGCAGCGGGCTTGACCAATTGTATGAGAACCTACATTAAACATTCATGATCAATCCATTGAAGCTGAAATAGGTATCTTGTAAGAAACTGGTTTATAAGTCCTGTTATTACCTGAAAGGGCAACTAGGTCTGTTGTAGAAAGGCCCTGAGCTCTGAAAGATGAGATGAGTGCTGTGAGGTTAAGTGTGGGAGCTGGAATGCTGGTGTTTGCAGAGCCTTGACTTGCAGTAGTGGAGTCTCTCCTTCCTAACATCACCGTCCATGATGGCCCTCCCAACTATCAATCACAAACACCTTGGAAATTAGAATTATTTTTCCCTTCATTGCTACTGAGTATTCAAAACAATAAAGAAAGAAAGAAATCCCAAGTGATATCTGAAGAAAAACCCATATTGCTTCTAGCCGCATAGAGGTATGCTACAATTAAAATGAATTCCACACAAAATTAATGTGCTTCATCTCAGTTCATTAAGATGATTAGGTAAAGAGGAAATTAGTGTGTTTTCGTAAAGTCTTAAGAAAATTGAATTTAACACATGAACAGCAATTTCAAGGTACTATCCGTTTGCAGGACCCACTAATTTGAGCGAGAACAACATTTACACTCGCGTAAAACTGTACTTTCCTTGAAATGCCAACATGTTGCTGCGCCGACATGGTAAAAATGAATCCTACCCCTTTGTAACTCACATGAAATCATGAAAATAAAAATCAATGTTTCCTAAGAACATAACTAATCAAGATAAACAAATCAATTATCTCTGTATGAAAGAACATTCTATGACTAGGTCAATCTGAACATAAATATGAGAAGCACTAAGTGATGTCTAAGAAAATCAAGATATCATTCCCTACTCAATAGAAACTTCACGAAATCTAACCTGATCCATATGCCTTTTGGGTCATCTTATTCATACAATCTATGCTTATCCCAGCTAACCCAACACACTCATTTGAATACCTAGCGAATCAGGTGAAACCCACGTTTAGATCTGTGCTAGCTATACTCTAGAGCTTTGATTTGCAAATCCTTTGAAGCAGAAGTACTATGCGGCATCTACTTACAATTGGGTTTATTATTTTCTTTATATAGGAAAAAAGAGAAATTAATTCAATCAATACATCAATGATAATACTGAGAATCGAAGAAAATTTACTTCAACTACAGAATCACGAGCAGCAACGGCGAGAATATCAGCACAAGACACGACTCCACTGCACACAGCCTCAAGTTTGGATTTGATGTTGTCGATAACGTCAAATCCTCTCACAGAGTTATTGTTTGGAGCCGCAGTCTTTTCCCCGGTGAATGTCGGCGTATCATCCAACAGTATCGACCCATCACAACCCTGTAGAATCAAGCATTATTAGTAAAAATGCTTCCATTGAAGTCCCAGTGTAAAACACTAGATGAACAAGAATTAAAACTAGTTTTACAGGGTTCAAACAAATTTTTACATTAACAAAGCAGTCATGAAAGTGAAGGCGCAGCAATGATGCACCCATCCGTTTTTCCTTGGCGACTGCTTGTTTTACAGCTGCTTTGATTGTCGACAGTGCACTGGGGCACGTTTTCTCATAGAAAGCAGGACAAAGCTGCCCATTTACAGTCCTCCAAGAAGAGATAAATAAGACAATACATGCAATCAGACTGCTAATCTTCATCATTTTAAACCCACTTCTCAAATGAGAATCGTTCCAATGCAGACAAGAGAGTAATAAACAACTTGGCCAATAATGGGTTCTTATAGTCTAAGCAGGTTTATCATTTCATTTTAACAGAGTTCATCGTTTTTTATCACTTTATTTTTTATTACTCGAACTTACCATTGATAATGACTGATAAACAAACTCTTTAAGTATTACCAACTGAGCTTATCATTGATAGTGACCGACGGCTATAGCCTAGTGTACAATTTGCTTTATGCAACAGCACAGCATTAAATTTATTGTGCGAGTCAACTAAACAGTGGAGAAATACGATTATCAGTCTTTTCTGTATCCTATTATCTATCAAATCGACCAGACCACCGGATCTGTACAATCATTCAAGAGGTTGTGAGGTCAAGTTTGTCTATCAGCCAGAAGTTATAGCAGATGGATGGTTTTTTCATGTAATCACTTTTCTCTTTTACTTCAGACCACACTTTTAAAATGTTTTGTTTTGCTGTATATTCAACTAACTCCACCGTAATCTTAGCTGCTAGGTCACAAATAATTTTCAGCAATCAATTTTGTCTTAAAATCAGTACCTTACTGCACTATAATAATTCAGCCATGAGCAAAGGGACGCTTATTCCACAATGTTATGAAAAACGAGGAGTACAGTCAACCTACGGAAGACTTTCGACCTAAAACATGATGAAACATTCCAAGTTTCAAGAGTATTGATAGTTCCACATCAAAAGATAAAGGAAAATGCCAAAAGAAAAAGATAGCAGAAGATTCGTCGTATAGCAGAATATCAAAAGCTGGCAATTTGCATCACATGGGCTTAGCCTTGTTAACTGAGTCATTGGAGAAGCATGCGGACTTAGCCTTCTCAACTAGAGTCAAGTTAAAGCATATCTTATTTTCTCCTTTCGGAAGGAGATGTGAATCATCAAAAGTGGTGTATTCGTCTATGATTATTGTTATGAATAATTCAATATGAATGTACTTGTAATCATAATTGTGTTCAGTAAAAAGCTTGCTTTTTTATTTTGGACATAAGTTTGTTACCATATATATATATATAAAACTTTTAATTAATATTTAAATTATAAATTAAAATTTTTCATATTATTATTATATATTCTATGATTAAATTGTTGAAAGTAAAATGGTTATTTGATGTTTCTCTATATTATAATTATAGTAATGACATGAAGGGAAAGAGTAGTCCTATCTATATCTAGGTTAGCAGGGGAGTGTGAGGAGGAGGAAGGCTACTCGACTTCTATTTCTAAAGTGAAAAAGTTTTAAACATTGTGGTAGGCTTGTGATTGATGGAAATCAAAATTTAAGTAATGGAGACTCTTTTCATGTGTTAATTCTTCTATTTGAATTTGTTTATAGAATTAGAGCATACAATTTGGTTTTGGATTCTCGAACTAATCTAATTTGAACAAGTTGACTTTGGAAAAATATTTTATATGTTAACTCTAGAAATGGAAAGTAGGAAAAAAAAGAACTATTAATTCTTTCATGAAAATATCAAACAATAGAAAGAACATCTCCAAAAATTAAATGCAACTAGGGGAAGCGTACCAGTAGTCGTTATAGCTAACTTCACACACCCACAAATCCTAAATGGTACATCAAATTTTGACCTTTTTTTTTGTTGTCTTTGTATGGAGCTTAACTGTGTATAGTTATTATTTTGGCTTCTAGGTAGTATTGACGCACACTGTGGAATCCCTTATGCACGCAAGGGTAAAAAAGTGGTCATTTCAAAGTGTCACTCAATACCCACTTAAAGATGTCCTAGTAACTATGCACTTAGAATTACCAATACTTATGCACAAAAGCCCTAGTAGTTGTGCACTATCGATATCAATAAAGGTCCTCAAATGGACCAATTATAGTCCAAAAATGCTAACTACTGGAGATAAAATGGGCACCTATTGGTACATGTGAAATTTATTAATGAACTTTTAATTATCATTTTTTAGGTTCTTTAAAGTTAGTAATTAACAGATTCATGAACAAAAAATGAACTGTAATTCAAACATAAATGATACCTTGTATTCTTCCCTTTTTACAACTTTAACCCATACAATAATGAGACTCTATCTTAAATGATTTTTAAAAAATTGATGATTTACCCACTCCTCAAAAATATATCTGACTTCCTTGCACCCATATATAAACAAAGGAATAATTCACTAGAAAGAACCTTGGGTCACCTGCTCCCATATAATCAGAAGGATAGTTGACTAGAAAGAGCCCTGATAAGATAGCTTAGTTTCTGATGTAACGAGAGTTGGTCTCTGGCTTGTCTACTACATATTGGCCGACACTCGATCTGATTCTAAGCGCACTGAACGCTCCCCAAGCCTCACCAAGTTCATGAAATTTGTCGAAATGAAGTAAGTCGTCCAATATCGCCATGTGCGTAGGGGAAGATAGGTCTCCGGGGGTGCTTTCCTCATCGACAATGCCCTTTTATTGCCAAGGAGTTTTATTTGAGGCCATTACTTTTAAATCCAGTTTAATATAGAGTATGTCAAGTTTAGTTTTAAATTATTTTTAGGATTTGTGTTTATATTTATGTTAGTCAAGGGAAATCTTAGGTGTTGCATGATGACCTTCACAATTTCACGAGTAGGATTCGTATCCTAATCAACATCTATTTTCTAGACTTAAAGTAACATTTATTCATTAATGTTACTATACAAGTGTATTTGTGTTGATTGGTTGTAAGCAATTATGATAGTTGAAATATGAATATAAATCATTATGCCACAACTAATGCATCATTATCATCTCTCTTTGTATATTAAGATACATAGTCATCTTCGTAGAGAGACTTTGGGATAGTTATGTGAGGAGATAGGTAACACACTTTTCTTGCCATACAACATGTAGAAAACTAACATAATCTATTTATTTTTTTCTTATAGATCTATATTTACTATTCGAATGTTTTTGTACATTCATATTCAATTGTTCTATTCACATTCTTGAAGTTATAAATGCAAATGGTCTTCATATGTAACATTGTTAAATGTCTTTAATCGGATTGTCTGCTATGTTCTACTAATGGGCCCTAGACTAGTGTTATTATAGATAAAATTACTTTTTATCAATTTAAAGTGATGTTATAGGTGTTTTTTGAGTTTAAAATGTTATTTGAATTCCCACTCATATGAGGTCTAAATATAAGAAGCTAGGGATTGAAGCTAATTACCCTTTTCTATACCTTCCTTCACATCCTTTGATTGGAGACAAAGCATTGAAGATTCTAATTCTAAAGATAGTGATAGATGATACTTTGAAAAGATATTAAGAATAAATGGATGAATACAATGCATGCAAAAGTGTTGATACTCTGGCAAGTTCAAAGTCTTAACAATTTGTAGCAATCATTTGGTGGTTTCACACCATGTAGTTTAAAATATGATCTATAAATCCTTATCTTAGAAGGTAAGATAAATGCACATTTTAGATGATCTAGATACCTAGCTTAACTAAATTATTCATATTGTATAGTTAACCAATCCTTGACTAGGCAGAGATTACTTTTAGTCTTCTAAAAATTTATCAATTAAATGGTGGTATAACCACTACTTAACACATGAAAATAAATGTATTTTGGTGTTTCCTTTCTTGGTGGTACCTTGCTAGTTTTCAGTGTCTTGTCTTTAGCTAGGTGTGCATTCCTCATGCACCTTAGGTGGCACTTTTCTATGGATATGTAATGGTATGGGCCTAACCCACTTTTTATTAATTAGAACACATGAAAATAAATTATGACATATTTGTAAAAATGTTGAATTGTTTTGATATATCACTCAAAGAAACCTTCTACCTTATAGGAAACTATGATGATCAATACATCAAGTTATCTTATTTGCATTAGGGTTAACATCAATTAGTGAAAGAATACAACAATATTTTTTATAGTATAGTTTATAAACTATGTCATCAATGTTTAAGAAAAAACCTTATTTCAAAGTACCAATCATGTTTCATCAAGCACACATCCAATCATACATGGATTTACTATAGATTAGTTTAATTGAAGAACACATATTTTCTTCCAAGTTTGAAGTGAAGGCAACATGAAGGCAAATATATAAGATTATAAATCTTAATAAGAGGCCTAGTTTTATCCTTCAATGTTGAACTACAAACCAAAAAATGCCTCCTAGTGTCATTCATGAAATAAGAAATGGTTACAAAATGACTAGAACAATAACTAGTCCAATATTAGTAAGTGATGTCTAAATTATAATTGCAACACTAATTTTAGAGAATAATGCCACACTTGGAAGACTCTACTTGCCCAACTTGAGGATAGGGTACCTACAATACATTATATGACAACTAATATCATAGTGGGTAATGCAAATATCACTTCTTGCAAATATTGAGGAAATGAAAATATTATTGAATTCTCACATATGGATCAATGGTTCCAATGTGCTTAATTATGGACAATGGAAATGAGAATAACCTAATTAATTAATTTGAAAATTTATCTTGATATCCTTCATAGTCATAATCAACTAACTCACTCAATATAGACTTTTAGATGTCAATTGGTGTACGATATCAATTTTTTTCAATATATATATCTTTGTGATATCTCTCCTTTAAATTTATGTAATTTTTTATCAGTAATCAATATCTTTATGACACACATGTAGTAAATGAATCAAATCTAATAAATTGTCATAATTTTTGGTGATAATAAATGCCATATATTAGAGGTAGTGCCTAAGATTTTATTTATCAACACAAATTAGTATAAGAAGCTAGAAAATTTTAATAAAAAGTTAAGGCTTTTCAATGTGAGATATAATTGTAAGAATATTGTTAAAAAAAATAAATACCATAATTTATCTAGCACCAACAATAGAAATAGTATGTGGAAGAACTCTCCAGATATGGCTCCCACTCCTTCCTACTCATTTCTTTTTTCAAACTTTTTTTTCCTGCCCCTCCCTGGGACATTGTCATCTACTACAGATCTAACACAACTTTAATTGGTGGTGGATCTTTCATCCCCCAATGTGATTTTATCTCAACTTGATGTTGTTCTTGTGGTGGTTATGGTTAGGGCTCTCTCTTTTAGGGCTCCTAAATGTATTTCTTTGGCCTCTCCTATGAAGTTGGGGGTTGTTTCTACCTTTGAGTCCTCTGCCTCCAATTAGGATGCTTCCTATGCAAATTTTCTTAGGGAAACCCTTCCTATTGCTTTTGTGGAAAATAATATATGTAAACTACAGTTATTTTAAAAAATTGACAAACATTAATAAATGAATACATATGTACCATTAAAATTAGAATTTTTTAAAAATTATTTTCAATAAATTTTTATTTTCTAGAATGTGAAAAATTATACCCATGAGTTTGGTGGAGAAAAGGGAGATAATAATTCCAATCCAATCGGGGTTGTACTTAAGGAAGCAAAATAAAATTATCTACTAAGGGCTAGAATTGGACCTCAAGATCTGGATTACACTTGACTAACTAACTATGCTTGATAGTGATGCCTAACTAACTATGCTCGCTCTAATAACTATCGGTAATTCTTGTTTGTGATGTTATCTATAATAGATTAAGTAGATGGCATATTGTACTTATCTAGAAGAGCTTAAGTATACAAAATATTGTACTCAATTTGGTAGCTATTTACATCAACATATTCTACATATAAATAATCACCGAATTGAGCAATAAAAGTTGACAAGCTTTAACAACTAAGCAACTATTTATAGCAAGTTGGTCTACATATAAAAAGTTGCTAGATTGAGCAATCAAAATTTACAAGGTTCAACAACTGAGCTCATCATACTCTATGTTGTAAAAAAAAAAATACTAGCAATACTTGTAGACACCTAAAATTGATCTTCCATAATTAAATAAATATTATTATTTATTTAATTATTTTATCCTAATGTCTTCTTTTAATTAAATAAATATTTCTATTTATTTAATTAATTCACAAAACCTCTTCTTTCTAATTTAAATAAATATTTTATTTATTTATTTAATCCCACTTCCTTTCCTAAATTAAATAAACATTTAATTTATCTAGCCTTTTCCTCTATTAATTAAATAGATACTTTTATTTATTTATTTAATTCATTACCTTTTTACTCTTTAATCCTAGCCATCCAACTTGATCACATAGATCACAATCTAAAATCATAGGGGTGTGACAAGTGTCAATTGTCTCTTCATTCACTTTGTGGTTTCTCCACAGTCAACCCGTCTTCAAAATAACCTCTTAACCTTATTCACTCTCACCTACCTCCTAATCTCCTCCCTTCATCTTTACCTAGCCTCTAATCTTATAGATTCTCTTTCATCTATGTGATCATGGCCATTCATCTTTTGGCCTCTTAATCTAAACCCATTTTTAGGATGATTTATATAAAAGAGGATTCTTCTATCTCATTCATGATCACAAATATCTTGAGCATACTTATGCTTTGCCAAAATCTCTCTCTAGCATACATCATCACAATCATAACCTTACCTCATCACAACCATCATCCATTCCTCTTTGAGATCTTGTCTTGACGCATAAAAATCTGAGAGTAAACACCTTTAAATACAAGATCTTGGAGGATACGAGATCAATGGAGAAAATCCTATCTTACATGTGAAGGTATATTGGGTTATTTTTGTGTTTGAATGCATTTGTATGTTATTTGCATGTATTTGAGTTCTCTATTGATTTTTCATTGAATTAGTTTGTAGATCTGGGATTAATTGTTGGATCGCATTAGGGTCTAAAGATAGGTTAATATTGAACATGCACAAAAATTACAAATTGCATATTTGAAACAATTTAGTGAAAAGTAATTTAATTGAAAGCCATGGTGTAGCCATTGTGAAGACAATACAAGAATGATTTCCAATTAAGGATGTTGCACAAACTTCTGTGTTGAGTGTGATTGGTACTTTGTGACCTTCAAAATTACATAAT